>NC_081411.1:490788551-490806826 GCF_030272615.1 Cryptomeria japonica
ATTGTCCCAATTGGCTTCTCAAATTGCCTAATTGGTGACATAGGCTTACATGGTGGGGTTTATTGCATACATGAAACACAAGACATACTGTTAGTGAACAGATTTTGCCTTTCTTAAAAATGATCAATTTTAAACTCTGTCGCCTTCTTTTAAAGACAAGTGTTCAACTAAACAGTTGGGCAAGTGTTATATAAACCACTTCCCTCTGAATTTTCCATAGGTATAGCTCCCTATTTTAGTTATTCAAGGAATAATCTAATTAATTTTATTTGAGTAGTATGCTTTTAACCTGAAAGCATGTAAGGCTACCTACTTCATTCTTGGATGAGAGGCCAATATTTCACACATATTTCAGAGAAAAATTATCTTTCCAACCTTTTCAACACAAGAGATGGAAGTAACTGAAACAAAGTTTAGAACACCATTCCAACAATTCAGATAAGAAAAGAACAGATAAGAGAAACCAAATCTATTCTCAAGCACAAATCTTTCCTAAAAACAAACACTCATAGGAAGGAGTCCTAGAAAAATAATAATTTTCTGTAGTAGAAAGGTCATTACTGTTGTTTGATTAGATAAACATATGCAAAGATATGTGTCTACATAGATTCAAAACCCACAGATTTTCCTTCTCCCAAAAACAGTATGATCTTTTATATATATATATATATATATATATATATATATATATATATATATAATGCGACAAAGGCACGACAATACATCTATAAATCCTTTCCAATTCCAGATTTGAAAATCTGATCCTTCCTTCCACCCAACAGGACTTTTACAAAATAGAGGAATATAAAACCAAAAATTAACTAAAATTCTTTACATAATCTAACCCCTATTCCATCTATCTTCCTTTAATTTATAGTTTTTAGAATGGGGGAGATCTCCCTGAAAACTCGACCTCCCCCAAAACAGTTATGAAACTAACAAGATATAATTGGGATAGATGTCCCGAAGTCTTTGCATAAACATGAAAATCACATAAACAAAAACAAGGCCTGGATCAACGTGTTATGCCGCTTTCCCATCATCATCTTCTTCTCCGCTTTCCTGGGCGTCATGGGTAGTTGTGAGTTCCTGGATTATAGATTGGTTCAGAACCTTCATCGCACTGAGCTTTTCCTTTTCCGCTTCCTTGTTCCACCGATGCTTCACCATCTTTTCGGCATGTTTTGGTAACTAATCGTTACCAATAAAGGTCATGGACTCGATCCGAGCAACCTATGTTATATCCTCTGGAGTGAAATTGCACTTGGCTTTGATTTTCTCCATGTATATTCGGAAAACTTTAATCGCATCCTGCGTGTTCAGCTAGCAAATCCCCAACTGCCAATCGTGGTCAGGGTTAACCACCTCGTTGTCATTAACTATACTGCATTGCAGGCCTTGGAGCTCATACACAGAAGTCTTAGCATCAGAGATCACAGACTTGAAGGTAAGCACCCACCACATTATAGTCTTTTTCAACACAAAGAGCTGACATTCATTTGTCACCAATTTGATTGAATGCTCTGTCAAAAATTGGGTAACTCCATACTCTTCTATTTTCATGAACATCGACAAGACGTTCTCCCATTTGTGTTCCTCTTTCACCCATGGCAAAATCTAATTTTGAACTTCTGTGATGAGGCTCTGTATTTCATCACATAACTTTTGGGAGTCAGTGATATACTTCTCTCCATCCTTGACTATTCCTTCAATCCATCTCTCCACGGCCTATACAATACTTTTGGCCCGTTGAACCTGGCTCATTAACTTTTTATTTTCTGGGGAAGTCGAGTGAAATTTCTCCATAGCATGAGATATAGGGAGTACCCCAAAACAACCAATGCTATCAATGAATTGGGCAAGAATATTTATGTGTCACTTTAGCTCTCTCTTTTCCCACCCGTCTTTCTCTGATCTGGTGAGAATTTTCTTTGCCGATACCTGGAAGAAATGATTGTCTGAGTCCCTACTCATGTTTCCCAGCTCCACCTTAGTGATCTCAAAATCATCTGCATTGGCCTCCTTGTTTTCATCCTTGGGCTTGTATGAGGCAATTTCAGCGACCCATTTTCTGGTTCTTTCATCATTATCTAGACGAGTAGTTGTTTTGAACTTTTTCGGCTTGGGTCCCTTCTCAATATACTTCATGACCATCTCCTGAATTGGAATAGTCATAGGAAGGAAATTCTACTTTTTGTTTACCGAAGTGGTTAACCACTTGGGAGTTGCACTAGAATTGGTTGTTCCTTTGATGGCTTTGGAAGGTGGTGTCATAGAAATGGTTACCGGATGGGACTCTAGGCCATTAGTGACATCGCTATCTAGGTATTCAACTTCAAATATTTGGGCATCAAGAATCATATCCTTCACCTCTGCATCCTTAGCTTGATCCATCCTTCTCTGAGCAGCACTTCGTGATTGGGTATGTCGAGGAGTATAGAAATCCAAAGCTAAATTAGGCTTGTGTCTAACCTGAGGCAACTTTTTATCTTTACCTGCATGAATAGGCATAGAAGCATTATTAGAAAAATGCTTTGGTGAACGCAAAGGAACCTCATTACTTCTCATAGGATCAAACTTGACGCCTAATTTTGCTGCTTTTTTCCTAGCAACCCATGCCACGGTTCTCTCCAAGAATCCTTTGGTTCTTAGTTGTATATCATCTTCCTCTTCCTCATCCCAATTGATTGAAGGCATCTCAGTTTCTGCTCAAGCTAAGTATCCAAGATCAAACAATTCTAGATAATCCTCTTCGAGCCCTTTAATGTCCAGCTTTACCTGAAGTGAAATAACTTGTTCTAATACCATCCTCATGTTTCCCCTTTTGAACACCTCAAGTTCATTAGTACAATCTTCCCAGAAGTCCTCTAACTATGGCATTGGGAGATATGGCATTAGACCAAGACTTCGAGAAAAACCCTTATTATCAAAACCTTTTCTTTCGAGATACAGGGGAAAATTGAAGTTCTTGAGATCTGCTCCAATGCTCAAGGTGTCCGACATTGAACTGCAGGACAACACACCTAATTGGATGGGAAAATGACCCTCCCATTTATCCCTGGGCTGCATCTTTTTAACCACAGAGGTCAGCTGCCTACATATCTCCGCTAAAACAAAGCAATCTGAACAAAAATGAGGGAGTTTGAAGGGTTCCTCTTCAAAGCCACCTATTCTTATATAGCAGAAATGAGGAAACTGGATAAAGAAACTGCCAAACCTCTTTATCAACATCTGCACATCCTCAGAGATTCTTTTGGTTTTCACATTTTTCAATTCATAGCACAAATTACCCAGAAAGCATTGTGTACCCTTCTGAAATCCTGCAAGGCATTATCCTTTTGCAGCATGGGATAAAAATCATACACGGGAACATCTTCCTCTATGAGTTGTATTGGTATTCCAACTAGCTCCTTAACACATGCCAAATAGTATACAAGATATGAAGACATGAAGAAATTCTACTTAAACTATTTAGCCATACTCAATTGCTCCCTCATTGAATCGACAATCAGTTCTGCCCAATCAAGGTATTGCTTCCCCTCTAGTACTAACTGCACATAGCAATAAATCCAGTCATCAAAACTATAGGCTTCTGCAGAGCATCTGACTCGGTGCAACAAAAGTATGACATCGTGAATGTGAGGCATCATGTGATTTTTATTGGGATTCTTGGGCAACTTGGAACCACCCCTTTGAGGAACTTTCAGCCAGTATTTTGCTACATTATTTCGGTGTCTGGTTTTTTCCGCGTTGAACTCAGTGATTGACTGAGCAAGGGAAAAATTGGGGAACTGGTAATCAGGTATCTTGAAAACAGAGGAAATTACTTCATGTTTTATAGCAAGAAGGGTTTCACCATTGTCTCTTCTAATGGTCTCAGAGACTGGATCATACCTAGCGATACATTCCCTAACCAATTCTGGGCAGGGGATAGCTGGGGGAAAAGCTGCTGCCTCTATGAGACCGCTACTCAAAATCTCTACACCAAAATAACCATCAATTCCCTTGAATACCCTTTCTTTTAAAACTTCAAGATTCTCCCCTTTAAGGTCGGTATCGCTAACTATGGGCTCTGTACATGCGAGGCTAAAAACATTCTCGAACAAGTGCAGTGTGGACTTCATAACTCAAAGTGATAAGCCTTAATTTGTTGCAGCAAACCTACTACGAGAGAAGAAATACAGGTAAAAATTACTGGAGAGAACAAGAAAAGGACTCACCTTCACAGTTGAGCAACCGAATGACTACCGGCGATTAAAACTTCTATCCAGGAAAAATAACACCGCAACAATGAGGAACAAATTTTTGGAGAGTTAATCCTTCATACCTTATAGGGAGATCAATGATATGGAACTATTAAGTGCAATAATTCCAATTGTCAATTTGAGTGTATTAAGTTTGTGGATTGGACATTGCACGCATGCTTTAAATGCATGGCAGCATTTTTGAAGTAACCACCAGTTCCTGAAATGATTACTTACTTTGAAAAGCCAACAATTGACGTCACTTAAGATATGGTTCACCTTCCTCATATTTGGCAATCAATGCACCATCAAATCATTTAACCCATGGGACCCACCAACTTTGAACACATATGAACATCCTGAACATACTTCATTGGGGTTCAAGTATTTCAAGGTATACACTGCGCTTAGGGGAAATCCTTTCTGAGAGTATTAATTAAGCCAAGTTGCTGACCATTTGTGTTGTGTTGAACATGTTGAACATGTTTGAACCTTTTGAACTCGGTTCAATGAGTTCAATGCCTAGAGAGAGATGACGTAACACGTTACCGAACAAGAAACCTTAAAGAGCCTTGCAAAACACTTAAAGAAAATGTTAGTATGAAAAATCCCCTGAACACTTAGGAACCTGTGGAACCTAAATGAACCTATTGAACCTGGTTCAAGATGGTTCAAAGTGTTCACAGAGTTCAACCAATTACTAAAACTCAGCAATTTTTTTTTGATTGGAAGACGATTTGCAAACGGACTAAGGGCTTGAACTGAGGTATTACAAGAAAGACTAGGACTCCGCAAGGAATTTTTAAAAAAGGAATTTGTTCTTATTACGAAGGAAGAATGACATGGTAACATTGGCTCTGAATGGGGATTGCAATTTGCGAAGAAGAATGCAAATAACTCTAAATCTCTGGTTCGCATGACCAAAAGTAAATAGGGGAATAAAGGAGACTCACACCTAAACAGACACTTAAAACAAAACACCTAAACTACTATATACATAAATTCTTGACCACAGGACTCACAATTTGTAAAGCTTGAGATCTTACCCATTATAGGTATAGGGCATAAGCTTCCATCAGAATAGCTCAGTCTAAAAGCATTTTGTCCCACCACTTCACAGATCCTAAATGGGCCTTTCCACAATGAGTCAAATTTACCATGCGCACCCTTTGGTTCCTTCCGTTTATCCCATAACAATACCTCATCTCCTTCAAGGAAACCTCTTGGATGAGCCCTCATGTCAAAATCCGTCTTCACTCTGCTCTGATGCTCTGTAATTCTATCCACCAACATCTCTCTTTCTTCTTCTAGCTTCATTAGGTACATAACCCTCTTCTCTAGAGCATTCTGAAAGAAAGAATCCTCCACTACTATCTGTAGCTTGGCTGCTGACAATTCCAGGGGTAAAGAAAGTTTTGCGCCGATCCCATACACAAGCTCAAAAGGTGTCATTCCAATGGCTCTTTTAAGCATGATTATGTCTGCCCACAAAGCTTCATATACCTTCTTATGCCAGTTTTGAGCATTTTCATCCACCAGCTTTTTCATAATCGTAACCAAGTTCTTGTTGCTTGATTCTGCCAATCCATTACCCTATGGAAAGTAATCAAAAGAATGTGAGAGAGCAATCTAATGTTCATAGTAGAACATGGTTAGTTCTTCAGAGGAGAAATATGATGCGTTATCTGCAACAATCTTTTGAGGGACCCCAAAACGAACCAGGATGCAATCTTTGAGAAAGTTACATACGACCTCTGACTTTGCTTGTTTAGTAGGAATGGCCTCCACCCACTTGGTAAAATAGTTAGTTGCTGTCAAAATATACATATGACCAGCACTGGAATGAGGGTTTATCGACCCAATGAAATCAATTCCCCACTGTCTGAAAGGTTCATCAATCACCACAGGCCTTAAAGGCAGAGCTGCTAAATGTGGCTTCCCAGAAAAGAGTTGGCATTTCTCACATTATTTTACATAAATATACACATCTCAAAACATGTCGGGCCAATAAAAGAAATTCCTTAAAATTTTGAAAGCAGTGACAGAGGATTGGAAGTGTCTGCCACAGGCTTCATCATGATAGACTTCCAGAAGTTTTTTTTGTTGAGGCTTATCCACACACCTCAAGTATGTTCCATCCAAACCTTTTTTGTACAAGACATCTTGCCAAATAACATAATTAGCGGCCTTTAACTTAAGATTCCTTTGTTCCTTTGCTGACAAATGACTCAGGTAGCAACCATAGGTCAAATAGTAGGCCACATCAGAGAACCAGGTATCCTGCAATCCAATGAACAGAGTCAATGGTAATTCTGTTACTGTTTCCATCTCATTTACTGCTATTAACTTGCATAAGCCTTATCCTTTGACTGTCTTTGTAGGGAGAATGTCTAGATCATATTCCTAGATTCTTGTTACCCAAGTTGCTCTTTTATTGAGTCCGACCTCTTGCTAAGTTAAAATGCTTTTCACTGCGGAGTCTGGAACAAAAACCAAAGAGTGAGAGTGTAGAATGTAATATCGAAATTGTTTCACAGCCTTGACCATAGCAAAGGCGTGTTTCTCCAAAAGTGAATACTTAATCTCATGCTTCTTGAGTGGAACACTCATGAATACTATAAGTGCTTTGACCCCAAATTCATCCATTTGCAACAGTATTCCAGACATCGTATGTTTGGTGGCATAGCAATATATAATGAAATTCTTTTTGAAATCCAAGTTGATGAGAGTTGGTGCATTAGCAAGTGAACACTTGATTCTTTTGAAAGCTTCTTTGGCCTCCTTAGTCCATTTGAAAGGATGCTTTTCGCTCAACAAGCTGATAATGTGTTTGGTAGTTTTTGCAAACTCCGGAACGAACCTCCTTAAGAAATTCACTTGACCAAAGAAAGACCTTACACCAGTCCTATTTGAAGGTAAACTGAGACGTTGAATTGCATTAACTCTCTCAGGATCAATCTTGACTCCTTCTTTTGAAACAATGTGTCCCAGTAATTTGCCCTACGTTACATAGAAAACTGACTTTGTTGGGTTCAGGGAGATTCCATGCTCTCGACAACGCTGCAGAACTCCCCTTAGATCCTTGAGATGATTCCCCCTCTTTTTAGAAAACACTATCAGGTCATCCAGGTAAACAACAATAATTTTGTCTCAAAAATCCTTAAAAGAGGAATCCATAGCCCTTTGAAAGGTGGCTCCGGCATTTATTAAACCAAAAGGCATACGGTTATATGTGAATGTTCCCCATGGAGTGATGAATGCCATCTTGTGTTGTTCATGCTTTGCAACACTAATCTGATTGTAACCAGAAAAACCGTCCAACATCAACATCATTTCTGACCCAGATACCATCTGCAGAATATGATCCATATTGGGTAAGGCGTAGTTGTCCTTAAGACTTGCCTGATTCAAATTACGGAAATCCACACAAATACAAATCTCCCCATTCTTCTTCCTCACAGGCATAATGTTGGCTACCCAAGTAGAATGATGAACTGGATATATGATTCTGGCTTTAAGCATTTTATCAACCTCTTTAAAGATGGTGTTTGCCATTATAGGGTTGAAATTTCTCAATTTTTGTCTGAAGGGAGAGACGCTTGGCTTCAACGGAATCTGATGCTGAAAATGCCTATCCCTAAACTCCTTCAGATCATCATAGGACTGAGCGAATACATCAATGTATTGTTTCAGTAGTGTGCCGAGTATTCATTTTTCCTCCGGAGAACAACACTTGCCAATTGTTACCACTTTAGGGTTGGATTCATCTCCCAGGTTAATCTTCGCACAACTTCCTTTCCCGTCATCCTCAGGGGCTTTCTTTCCTATGAACGTATCATCCCGAGTGAAAAACCTCTCCAGATTCACTAGCCCTTTCAGAATTTTGTTGCCTTTAAGCTAAATAAAACTATTTGTAGGATCAACATCCGGGTCTGGACTAAACTCCTTACAGTTATTTTCAGAACCTTCAAAATATGATTGGGAAAATGACTAAACACATTCTAGAAAGTATTTGATCTAAGCATCTGTATCAAATACTTGCCAATGGTTTACATTATCAGGGACACTAGGCCTATAAATCATTTCAATCCTATATGAATCATCCTTAAATTCTGGATGTGGTAACAAAAGGGAAGGTGAAATGGCCAACGAATTTGCCCTATTGTTTTGATCCCTTGGTATGGCTTCAATCGAGAAGGCATCAAAGAATTCCATCTCATCCCAAACCCTATTTCTATAATGTCTCAATCTATCATTCTTAACTGTATAGACATTTCTCACTTGTCTAACAATCAACTCTGCATCACCTTTAACTTTGAGAAATTTAATACCTTTACATTTGGCCTCATTTTATCCTAATAATAATGCCTCATACTCTACAGTATTATTAGTATTCTCAAAATCCAACTTGAAAGAGAAAGGAAAAATGTTACCATTAGGCGATAGTAAAACTACTCATGCTCCAGAGCCAGAGTTGGCGCAACTTCCATCGAATTCCATCTGCCACAACCCACCAAGTTTGTCAACTGCTTCTTCAAGTTCTTTTCCGCCAAGTGCAAGGATGAGATAGTTTCCGAACTTGCATTCTTGAAACAGAATCTGGGCTTTAGGGTTATCAAAAGGAAAGACAATGTACTTATTTTTCGACTCGGGTTCAAGCTTAATTTTCTATTTTCCAAGGGGGATAATAGCTTCTGACCAGTCCATCCTGATTTCACCTCCAAGGTCCTTACAAATAGTTCTACTCAAGAGCATCTCGTAACTTGCGGGAATGTCAGCAACCAAGATAGTCAATTTTATTCTTTTATCAGGGCATGCTGCTAGCACTACTGCCTGAACATCCTTTACCTATCCAATAAGAGGAACCTATTTCCCATCCATTCAATTGCATTTCCCAAATGTTTTTGTGAGAGTTAAACCTAAAGACCTAGCAACGGATGAAGGCATTATGTTGTCTGATGCCCTTGAATCTATTATGCAATTGCTAAGCTTTTGACCAATCAGGGGGAGGGATATGTAGAAAGGCTCAGGTTTCAGAAACTCAACATCAATCCTATCTTCAGCATTATGGAAAGCACAGGGATTAACCAAATTAGTAGATGGACACGAAATAAATGAAGGTTTTTCAGCAGCAAACAAATCACTACTCCCCACACATTCATGTACTGAGGACTCCGAAGAAGAGTCTCCTTTAACATACTTGACCAACTTATCTATTTCTTTCGGGTTCAGTTTCAAATATTCAGTAGTAGAAAGTTGAACAGTAGAAGCTTTACAAAATTAAATGATGTCAAAGGAGGAGGAAGAAGAAGAGCAATTTTTATCTTCATGATTCCTTTGTAAAATCCTAACTTTAGGAGTCTTTGAATGAGAGGGAAAGCTATTATTTGGGAGATCTTTACCTTTGAAATTACCTCCAGAAGGGTTCACAAAAGGGGAAAACTGGGAAGTTCATTGATTCCTTGTAAGGATCGCACACGCAGGATCTTCAAGGGTTGCCAAAATATTACTTCCTCTTTCTAAATCTGACTCATATTCGAGGTAGAATCATCCAGAGTCGCCAGGTATCTCTTGAATTTTCTCTGCTTCAGTGAACTCACCTAATTCATCCTTTGTGTTTTGCATTTGAACATGTCTTATCATATCAAGACAAGAACCCCCATCATGGTCTGTGGTAAGATGAAATAAACACATAGCACCTTTGTCAGGAGGAGCCTCTATTTGCAATCTTATTGGAGCAATAGGCAATTGCAACGATCATCCATAGTTATATTGATTTGGAGTTTTTATGCTTATATCTTGATAGGGTTGTGGATAGGAACTTCCATGCTTTGGTATCTACCTCTTCAAAGCAATCATATCATTGACAAGCCATTGAACAACTGGGTTAGTAGAAGAGGTGGATGTCTGGGGTTGACCTTGAGGAGTTTGTACATCCTTCCTCCATTTCTCGGCGGTTATTAGGTCGTCTTCAAGTTGTATAGCTTCATTTTGTGCTGTCTCAAGATCAGCTGGCCTATTTCTTCTAAGGTGGAATCCTACATCAAGAGGCATGGAATTTATAAAAATGCATTGTTGATTATCAACGGTTGGTCTTTTAGCCAGAGGAATTTTATGGATAATCTTATTGTACCTAGCTACATAGTCCCTCATTGGCTCATGAATTTCTATTTTCATTTGTGTGAGTTGAGCTAGTAAGGAGTGTTCATCATCAGCGCTCTTGAACCTTTTCTCAAAAGTGGTTTTTATTGTTTGCCAGTCGGTTATGGATCCCACTTGCAGATGACTGAACCAATCTACTACCCCCTTAGTAAGAGTTTGGGCAAAAAGCCTAACAGCCACATCTTCATATTGGACTGCCAGTATCCCAGTGGCTACATTGAAAGAATTCAAGTGCTCTTAAACTGAGACTTTTCCATCTCCATTATACTTAGGTAGGACATCCCTCACCCCTTTTGGAAGTGGGTTATGAGCTCCGAGGGCAAGAGGTCCGACAACAGCACCCCATGGTTGGGCCATAATGAACATAGGATAAATGGTTACTAGAGGAGGGGCTTGAACTCCAGTAAGCATTAGTGCTTGCCAAGGGTTTGAAGAGGAAGGTATAGAAGTAGTTCTAATAGGAGAGGAAGGTCTACTTTAGCGTTTCTTTTGGGAGTGAAATTTGTGGCAAATGATAACCCTTGCAATTCTTCAAAACAATTATCAGTTATTCCCTCTCTCTTCCATGATCTGGTATAAGGAAGAGAATCCATTGTTGTTACTCCTAGGGTTCTCAGATCTTTAAACAATTCTTTCAAGCCCAACAATATTCCTATACTTTGGGAATCTGTCTCAGACAAAGCAAACCTAAAAATAATGTCATCAACAAAAACTTCAACAAACAAAATATTATCATTATCAATCTTGAAGTATAAATTACTATCAGCAATACCTTTACAAAACCCCAGCTTCATCAAATACCTATCCAATCTAGTGTACCATGCTCTAGGGGCTTGTTTAAGTCCATACAATGCTTTCTTCAATCTGCATACCATGTCTGCTTCATCTATCAATGGAACTCCATCTGGTTTCTCAATGTAGCCTTCTTCTTTCAGTTCACCATTTAAAAAGGCTAACTTCACACCCATCCGATATACCTTGAATTTCTTATGAGCAACATATGCAAGAAATAATCTAACAGCATCAATTCTCGCTATTGGAGCAAAAATCTCCTCAAAATCAATACCTTCCATTTGTGAATATCCTTTACATACCAGTCTTACTTTGTTTCTAACAACTTCTCCATCCTCATTCATTTTATTCCAGAATACCTATTTAGTACCAATTACATTCTTGTCTTTAGGTCTCGAAACAAGTTCCCATGTATTGTTCTTCTCAATCTGATTCAACTCTTCTTCCATATCTTTTACCCAGTTTTCATCTTTGCAAGCTTCAGCAGCATCTTTAGGCTCAATCTTTAAAACTAGACATGTCTCTTCAACAACAATTCTTCTCCTAGTCATCACACCTTTATCACCAATAATCTGATTCTCTGAATGATTTAGTCTTACATACCTAGGGGTCTTCTAACTGTTCTAGTTTTCAGTCTCTTGAACTTCTTCACCACTAGCAGCATCTAGATTTACTGACTTCTATATCATTCTGTTTCACGCTTAGAGTTTACACTTGCTTTGAACTAACATCCCAATCATTAGTTTCATACCCACATGCTCTGATTTTCTTCTCATGACACTCATCAATCTTCACATTTGCACTTTCCACTATCTTTCAAAGTCTTTGTTGTAACATCGATAGGCCTTGTTCTTAGTAGAATATCCCAAAAGTATTCCTTCATCACATATTTCATCAAATTTTTGTATATCCTCATCTCTTTTGATATAACACTTACTTCCAAAGATTTTGAAATATCTAACTATAGGAACATGACCAAACCATGGCTCATAAGGAGTCTTACCGATATGCTGCACCTAGTTGAATGTGTAAAGAACAGTGCTAACAAATTCTCTCCAATAGATATGCAAAACATTTCCTTCAATCAACATAGTCCTAGCAGCATCCAAAATAGTTCCATTCTTCCTTTCAACAACTCCATTTTGTTGAGGGGTTCACGGAGCTAATAACTGTCTCCTAATTCCATGCTCTTCACAAAAGGAATTAAACTCACTGGAAGTGAATTCTCCTCCTTTGTCAAATGTCAGACACGTCAGCTTGAATCTTGTCTCTGTCTCCACTCTAGCTTTGAATATTTTGAATTTCTCTAATGTTTCATATTTATCCCTTAAAAATTTGACCCACATCATCCTAGAATAGTTATCAATTAACATCATAAATTATCTATCACCCCACAAGCTTCTCACCCTAGAAGGTCCATATAATTTAGTATGCACAAGATCTAATAGCCCATTAGGTGTATACAATTTACTCTTGAATGATTCTTTTTTTCTCTCCTAATTGACATTCTTTACACACCGGATTAGTAGGCTTCACTATCTTAGGAAGATCTCTAACATCTTGAGTAGAACTTATCTTAATCATGCAATCAAAATTAACATGACACATTCTCCTATGCCACAACCAACTCTTAGCAATATGAGCAATCAAGAAACTTTTCTCACCACCATTCAGATGAAAGATATTACCTTTTATTTTTAGTTCCTGATGCAATTTCTATAATGGAGCTATTCAAGATCTTACATTTCCTATTCTTAAACTATAAATCATATCCCTTATCAACCATCTATCCAACACTCAAAAGATTATACTTCAAACCCTCAACATATAAAACATCATCAGTATTATGCTTACCATCAAGAGAAATAGAACCTCTACCATGGATTACACAAGCTTTGTTATCCTCAAATCTTACTACACTTCCATCATACTTCACCATATTCACAAATTTACCTTTATCACCTATCATGTGATGTGAACAACCACTGTCAATCACCCATTCATCTTTCTCTTCAATCTTAGCATCCAAGGCTTTCTCTTCAACAATGGATCTTGTAGAATCAACAAGTACCAGATCATCTTCCTTGATAGCAATGAATACAAATTCATCTTTTGAATTCCCCTTCTCAGACTGATCATCTGTCACACCTTCATCAACAACATAATAACATTTCTTTTGATATCTATACTTGTGTTTAGGCTTGTAAGGCTTATCATACTTTGACACTCTTTCCATTCTTTCAGAACACCTAGAAGCAAAATGTCATATCTTATTACATGAAAAACATTTGAAAGGTAACTTCACTTCATACTTACCAGCTCCCTTAGGCAATATTCTGGCAATAAGTGCTTCGATATCTTCCAATTCTATTTCATGTTCTTCCATCTCTCTCATTTCCCTTTCATATCTGAAAAACCCTAGTTGAACTCTCTCTGGGATCATACTTTTTCTTCCCGAATATAGTAGCTTTAAATGCAGTCTCAGCTTTGCCATGTGATTCTCCAAGTTCACCTAATTCAAAAGTAGAAAACTTACCAACTAGCATATCTCTTGTCACAATTGTTACAGTCCGAATCTCATCAGTAGTAGCAACTTTATGTTTGTAAGAAGGAGAAAAAGGATCTCAACACTTTAGCTACAATCTCATCTTCTTCAATGACTCCACCGACACATTTAATGTTTAGTACAAGATCATTCACTTTAGCCATAAAGGATGAAATATTCTCATCTTCTCTAATTCTCAGGAACTCAAACTTTCCTTTCAAGCTCTGCAATTTAGCAACTTTCACGTGTTTATCTCCTTCATACAAGGTTTCTAGCTTCTCCCAAATCTCATGATCAGTTTGCAATCCCATCGCATTAGTCATCTCTGAATTTGTCAGGGCACTCAACAATGCTTCTTTGGCTCTTATGTTATGTACATCATCCTTGATCTCAGCTACAGTAACATGACCATTCTGAGGAACATTGTAAACATTCTTTGTGATCTTCCAATAATCTTCTCTAAGACATTTCAAGTGACACTCCATCTGGTCCTTCCATATGGTGTAATTAGTTCCATCAAATCTCAGACTCTTCCTCTTGAAAACAACAGTTTCCATTCCGAATCTCCTCAAGCAGTCAAGCTACTTCCAGAGGATCTAGCTCTGATACCAATTGTTGGCAACAACAATGCAAGAAAATTGAGAGGGGGGTGTTAGCAGCAGCCAAGAAGGAAGACTGAGAGAGGGGGAATTAGTCTTCACCAGAATATAAAACTTAGTCACAAAATATAGATCTAATAGACTGCAGTAACAACAAAGATAAGTAAATTGAGAGCACAACACACAATACCAAGATTTTGATGTGGAAAACCCAGTTAAGGGAAAAACCACGGCGGGGACCTATCCACAATAAGATGATACTCTGCAGTAGTATGTGAAAATATTACAATGGGGAATGCACATGCATTCAGACACACTACCTAGAGCTCACTACTCAAATATAATGGTCTGGAAGGCTACAACCCTCAGGGAAATCCTACTGACTTATGATAAGATTTAGACTACAATCAAAAGAAATGAACTGAAATAATAGAATCTCCAAATGCCTGATTACAGTTCCGGTTAAGCATAGTTGTCTTCTCTAGAATACCAATATCTCCTCAAACACAACACCAAAGGATGAATCACTTGTTCACACATAAACCTCTCTCTGATAATGCAAACACAACCTTGACACCTAAATTACATGAATATATCACTTATATATATATAATTCATCAACCTTGATAACAAGGTAGGCTAAACCCTCAACCCTCAATTACAAAATTACATCACACGATACAAAGATAAACCACCAAACCAATATAATGGTTTACATAGCATAACATGGACCTAAAACAAATTCCCAAATGCTCAAATCCATTGGAAATCATGCCAAGATCAACCACAACACGCTACACCACCAGGAAAACCACATAACATGAAAATCATCACTGGTTCATAGAAACCACCAAAAAATCGCACAACAATCAATGCAGATCATCAAAAAAAATATGAGACAACTAGGAAACACCAAAAATCATGTTATAATCATCAGGAACAACTGCACCAACACCACTTATCAAATCTTCATCTATCAACATCTGAAAGCTCAAGAACACAACCAATCAACAACTATCATGAAGAAAGATAAATTGTGGGGCACCATATCACAATCCATCTGAAATGAAGATACATAAGACCATCCCAAACAATATCCCAAAATCACAGCACAAGATCTGATCACATCATAATATACCAGAGGAAATACTAAGCTTTGCAAAACAGTGATCAACAAGACAACACTACAAACCAGATCATAAGATCTTCCCAATCTGCAATCACAGGAGAAATACATAGGAGTATATTGACATCAATGACAACAACATATCCTAGCAGCAGAAATGACCAAAAATATCCAACATGGGGTGAATCAATTTTAACCAAACTTAACAAATTAACCTCAACTTCAGATCTAATCAAGAACAATAATAGCAAAGATAAACACCACATCAACAACACACATAACACACAAATTTTTGACATGGAAAAAATGGTTAAGTGAAAAATCATGGTGGGAACCTGCCCACAATATGATGATACTCTACAGTAGTATGTGTAAATATTACAATGGGGAATGCACATGCATTTAGGCACACTGCCTAGAGCTCACTGCTCAAAAACAACAAAGGGCTTCAACCCTAGGAAGGCTCAATGCCTTACAAAGATCAAACAACAATCCGGACATGAACTGAAAGAATAGCATCTCCAAATGCCTAATCACAGTTTTGGTTAAGCACATTGTTTGCACCACAATATTTCTCTTATTTTCTCCACACTACCAAAAGATCAATTCTCTTGTTCGCACATACAATATTCTCAAATATCATAGACACAACTGTAGACACATATCTTACATGATTACTACACTTATTTATAAAAATCATCAACCTTAACTCCAAGGTCAGATCAACACATAAGACCTAATTACATAATTGCATCACACGATACATAAACAATATGCGGGCCAATACAATGTTGGCAAGGACATAGCATGGACCCAAATAAAAACCTCAAACATGTTACACCACTGAATAACTCACCAAGATCATCCACAACATGCAAGAACCATCGGGTCAGCCAGAAAGTCATATAACATGAAGAATATCACCAGACCAATAAAATATTCAATAAAGAACACATAGAACATGATCTAAGAACATAAAAAAAAAATGTTGATTCCTCTACAATAATTGCAACAACTCGGATTACAAGAATCATCATCATTTCACCACCAGAGCTCAAGAACACCAACATAACTTACTGACAAACTAAAAGATACACTTGTGAAGTTTCAAATCATGAACCACTAGAACTGAGGACACACATGAATGTCCCAAACACTCTCCAAAATCCACACAACATAAAGAATCAATTCTGGAGCAATACAAACTAGAAATCACAACTCTGCACAATAGAACCAACAAAAAAACCAATCATCACACTGAATCACATAACTCGATCAAATCACCTTCTAAAACACTAAAAATCATATTGAATCAACTAGAGATAAGTATCTCAAAGCCCATTAATCCACATCAGCATATATGCAACCAAACAAACTGAACCAGCTCTCTGCAACACAGAAGCACAAGAACACATGAATATGTTGATATCAATTACAACAACACATTCCAACAACTCTAATATCCAACAAGGAGCCCCTCTAATGTCCCAAGTCCCCACTCAATATAACATCTTGGATCATTTAGGAAAGACACCTGCACAAATTTCTATCTTATATTTGTTGTGCATCTCTCTTATTCATAGGGTAGTCCTCGAAAAAGTATTGCAAGAATCCACAGTGCCTATAGATATAAATGTTGATCAATTCTAGGCTATGATAGGACAAATTGTTCCCTCATGCCCTTTTACCTTCACTGAAAATTATGTTCCATGCAAAAAAATCTAATCATAATGATCCCTTACATTTAGAAATCTTTGTGCATAATACCAAGATAAGACGAGTCTTAATAGATGGTGGAGTAGGACTAAACATTTGCACATTGAATGTTTTTATAGGTCTGAGATATTCTAAAAATGACATTGATCCTTCCAAAAAAATAACTATCAAAGCATATGATGATGTAGAATGCCTTTCAAGAGGTGTCATTATGCTACGAATCAGAGTTGGACCTATCACTGAAAATATCATGTTGCAAGTCTTGGATCTTGATCTTCCTTACAATATGATCCTAGGTTGTCCTTGGATACATGCCTTGAAAGTAGTCCCTTCCACATATCATCAGTGCATAAAGTTCCCCTACAATGGAGCAGAGGTCACGATCCTAAGAGATCCGGGACCTTTTCAGTTTTGTGCAAGCTTGAAAGGAATTCCTAAACAACAAGTGCATGTAAATAGGGAAGCATTGACATCTGATAACACCTCTCAAAATATAGATCCTCAAACATTGTCCAAGTTGTCTAAAGGAAAAATAGAAGTTGAGGATCAAGGATTTGGAGAATGTACTATACCATAGACACTCTATATTGGAAAGTTACCTATTTCTCCTAAAAACTATAGAAAACCATGCTCTATTCGCAAAAAACCTAAAGTCACCATTCAACAACAGCCTCATACTACCTTCACTAAATGGAGGGACCATAATGAGGAACAAATTGAAGAAGACCCATCCAAATGGCTAGACAAAGATGAAGAAGATGTCCCATCTGTGTGAATACCTATTGAAAACTATGGCAAAGGATTCAATATCCTGTAGAAAAATGGTTATGATGGACATAGTGGCCTTGGTATGGATAAACAAAGGATCATAGAGCCTTTTCAACTAAGAAAACAACGTCACACCCAAGGACTTGGATTTAAACTATTGAAAATTGGTCCTCCCTGTACCAAAGTAACATCTTGTGAAAAGCAATGCACTCTCATTGATGAAGAGACTTGAGAAATATCTCGAAGAACCTAGTTCCTCTTCCTACAGTTCTTATGTCTGAAATGATCTTTTCATTGAGCCAAATGACCTAC
The DNA here is from genome assembly GCF_030272615.1 of Cryptomeria japonica. NCBI lineage: Eukaryota > Viridiplantae > Streptophyta > Pinopsida > Cupressales > Cupressaceae > Cryptomeria > Cryptomeria japonica. The sequence goes on from NC_081411.1 coordinate 490,806,816, forward strand.
CTGTTAAAGAA
>NC_081411.1:490807326-490864326 GCF_030272615.1 Cryptomeria japonica
TTCAGGGTTAGTGTCCTCATGTGTTGTGTCAACATTTTTCAATAGTCAGTATGTCATCGGTGTTTACTGGTGTAGTAGCCAAGGGTGGTGGTAGGTTGTTAGTTATTTTTATGTTTGGTATTCCACCAGCTTTACCTTTTCCTTTGTCTCTGTCCTTCTGATATACCTTGAAAGTTTTCTTGGGTCTGTTCAATTCTTCCTGTTTTTCTTTTTCTACAAAAAAGATATCCCATTTATCTGTTGTTTCCTCTGCAATTTCATTAACTCTTCTACCATTAGGCTCACATGTCGGTGACCGCTTGCAAAAACTGATCTATTAGCTTCACTAATTAGTTCATCAATCTCTTCTTTAGAGTTAACCGGATGTACAACCAGTAGTTTTTCAATCTTAAGTTTCTTATCTAACTCCATAACTGCAATCCTCTTTGCATCTAACCTTCTATACAATTCATTTGGCAAATCATCTACTACTTCAATTAGCACTTTCTTGTAAATGTCCAGATGTAGAATTATGTTGTTCTCAATACTTTCCTTCTCAGAATCAGTGAATGTATTATACAGTTTGCTCACATTTGCCAAGTTGCCATCATTAATGATTTCACTCAGTAAGTTATCCAAAGGTGGTATAACCTATTTTTGTTTCTTCTTGGGTGTCAACTTTTTTTCCGATTGTCTTACCGCCTGTTGCTTCTTTCTTGTTTTCTTTGGTGAAGGAGAGGATACCAATGAGGGTTTTTTCTTCCTATCAACTCTCTTGAACTCAGCAGGTATTTCACTTTCAAATGATGTACCAACCGGTGAGATATGTGCCTCCGGTTGTACTCCTTCTAGTTCACTTTCCTTTATTCCAGTAACGTTCATGGTGTTTTCTTTGATTTCCTTTACTTGTTTTGTTGCACTCCTTATGTACTTTTCTCTTTTCTTTCTTTGTTTCAATGTCTGTACAATGCTTTCAATTGTTTCTGCATTACCAAAAACTTCTTTCATTGGTTCCCTAGGTGCTTCTAACAGGGCTTTAGCATAAGTCTTAATAATATTTACATCAGCCTCATACCCCATTTCAGTTACCCATACAGTTCTAGGAAGAACTGCTTCCATCCATATTTCATCCTTCTTAATCACAAAGCAAATTTCCTTATCATATTTGTCTACTATACTTTGTGGTAGTCTCTCTCTTGTTTTCATTTTGGCTTGGAAGGTTTTGAAATACTCATTTATATTGTTTTCCTTATCAATACCCATGTTGGTGAAAGTTTCTTGCAATTGTTTGCCTACCAGTATGTCGTATCCAAAATCTTTCTTTCCAATACCGAGAACTTCTTTTGAGAAATACAACATAAGACATACCAAAAGATTACCAAAATGAAATGTTCCTTTCTTATCAGCTTTTATCTTTTTCAGGTTGTCTATTAATTCATCCTTTAGCCACTCACACACATCTATTTTTGCATCATTATTTATCATATCATAAGCACTTTTAATGCAAAGACTAGAAACTGAATTGAGTCTGTTTGCATGTGTGGTTTTGTAACCTAAGATCATACTTATGAATCTAACATTTATATCCTTGATGTCATTTACTCTCAGGGATCTACTATCAGATGTTGCTCTTGTTAAGGCCATGACTGTGTTGTTAGGTACCTTCTTTGTCTTGTCTAACCTACTACCGATGGAGGGTAAACCTGTCACTGCCCTAATTGCTTCCTTGGTGAGTTTGCAAACTGAATCTAGCCAAAGAAATTCTCCATGTACCCTGCTAAGGACAATTCTCACTACCTCCTTAGGAAACTCAAGGATGTCCAAGATTTCCATAAAACCTAAGGTCTCAATAATTTTGTGCTCGGGTTTGACATTGCCATTTTCATCACATATTATGGTTATAAACATCTTCAATACTTCCTCAAAACCTAATTCCTCAATATTGCAGTGAATGTAAATTCTAGGGTCTTCAGCATAAGCTACACCTTTAGGAGTTTTTGAAAATGCACCTATGGAATCATCTTGCTTAGCTATTTTGGGAATGATTTTGAAAACGAACCTAGGGCGTTTTACAACTTCCACAATAGTAGGGTTTTCAATAAATTCTGGAGCAGAAGAGGAATCCATTTGAAAAATACCTTAAGCTGTCTGATAAAGGTTGAGTGCTTGAAAGAAATCGCTTCACTTCTTCACCTTGAATGCCTTCACTCAGATTTCGCGTTCTATGAAAGTTTGAATGCTTGGTGAATCGAAAAACAAGGAAAACCGATTATTTATAAGGTCTTTTCTTTCAACAATCGCATTAAATGCTCGTCAGTTAAGTGAAATTAACACATCTGCCGGTAGAGAAGAAATTCATCTTCACACCATCAATCGAGGGTAAACTGCATGATATTCAACTTGTTGCAATACCCCCAAAGGGTTAGTTTTTAGTTGTATGAATAATCTCCTGCTGGTGGAGTAATAATCTATTCTACCAGTAAAGGAATAGTCTCATCAACATTTTGATCTCTCTTTCTAATCCACTGTTTTGAAAATTATTGCTTCACCTCATCTACCTTCTCTTTGCCTTTCAAACTGGGTCCTTTATTCTTTGTCGGTGAAGTCTTTCTTCTACAAACTTTTGCAATATGTCCAATCTTGTTACAAGCATAACAAGTCACATTATTCTTTTGAATAGCCTTTCCATATCCTATGCCGGTTTGTGTTCTGCATTGATTAGATAAGTGCCCAAATCTTCCACAAACATAACATCTCACATTCATTCTGCAGTTTTCTGAATTGTGACCAATTTTGTTGCATTTGGAACATTGACCGATGGGTGCATTAATGTTCTAATTGTTTCTAGATCTACACTAATTTTCTCTATGACCATGCTTGTTACAGTTAAAGCATTTCCCATTAAATTTGTAAGCATTAGGTTGTCTTACCAGTTTACTGTGATCATGATTGTTTGCAGTACCAGAACTTTCTCCAACTTCGAATCCAAGTCCATTAGTATTTCCATTAGGTTTCTAACTTTTCAGCATGTTATCAAGTTTTTTTGAACTTTTCTTGAATTTCTCTTTATGTTGATTTGTAGTAGCCAACTCATTTTCCAGAATTCCCATCTATCTCATAAGTTCAGTTTTATCATGTTACATGTGAATCAAATCTGTCTTTAACATATCATTTTCATGACTGAGTCTTAGATTTTCATTACCAACATCATTGAGTCTCCTAGTCAAGTCATCTTCATTCTTCTTTCTGTCTTCAATGTCTTTACAAAATCTCATAGTCATATCTTGCATTTCATTCCTCATAGTCATGTTTTCTTGCCTCATCTTGTTCACAAGCTCATTAAGAGTTTCCTTTTCATCATTGTCATTCTGCATCTTCTCATGAAGTTCTTTTCTCTTATTTCTAGCAATAGTAAGATTCTCTTGAAGTCCTTGAATGAATTCCTGTGCAGTCCTTAGATCATCTTCAAGTTTGATATTCTTCAACTTCTCTGAATCATAGTCTACAAGAGATCCTTTTAATTGGTTTCTTAAGTTCTCCATTTGTACCGGTGTTAGAATCTTCCTCAAGCTATTAGGCTTTTGAAAATAGAGGACCAGGCTCTGACACCAATTGTTAGGATTAATGATAGTCCCAAAGATACTGAGAGGGGGGGTGAATCAATATCTAACTGGTTGACAGAATATTTAACCTTATTAAGTATTTTGCATTCCAAAACAGTGTATAGGTAAATAAGAATTAATGCAGTAAACAGGAACAATAAAGACAACATATAAAACACACCATAACACAAGATGTTTAATGAGGAAACCCAGTGTGGGAAAAACCTTGGTGGGATTTGTGACCCACAATATTCACTCACTGACCAATGAATAAATATTACTTACAATGAGGGGCCTGCACATGCAGGAAGGCCAACTGCCTAGAGCTCACTGCTCAATCTACAAAATAGAAGTCTCACTGACTTACAAAATGGATTATGAAAATCCAATACAATGTACTGCTTCAAATCAACATCAACTATGCCAGGTTCAGTACCGGTTTAAGTTCACACTATAACCATAAACCTTATACAAAATTTATCCTTATTATTCGCTCATTCCTATCTCATCTCCTATTCCTTTTCTTCTCTACATCAAAATGGTTTACAAGATCTCATATATATATGAGTCTATTATAATATCCCATGTCGGCTTTACAAAAATATATTTACAATTAAATATAATAAACAAAAGTTTATTCCTGTCGGCTGGAGTGTAGGTATGCATTGTTGTCATTGTCGATGAAGTGTCTGCCGGTGCTGGTGCTTGCCGATGGTTTACCAGATGAATGCCACAAGGTTGCCTGAAGGTTTCCACAAGGTTTCCATCAATGACAACACCTTCAATTCTCGTTAGTGTATAATGCCAACAACGTGTCTAGTTGGCTCATATTTTCAAGTGGAATGGATAAGAGGACCAAATTTGAACTCAAATATTGGGAGGTTAGATGTCAAATCCATGGATGTGAGGCCAACCTAATTTGCACAAAAATGAACCAAGATGGCAAAATAGTAACCTCTTACACAAAATGCATGTATAATATGGCAAGTGCAATCAATATTGTCCATATGAATAGATTATTTAGAACCAAACGAGTGGATAAAGCTACTATAGATGGACTATGCCAATGGGATGAAAATTGAGAGCTTCAATGTGATTCTAGATTAAAGGGGAAGTAGAATGTCTTTTATTAACAAAGCAAACCCCTAAAGAATTCTAAGGTGATCAAGGAGAGCTTGGAATCTCTCTCTAATTTATGCACAATACCTAAAGAGAGTGGTGATTTAATAAGGATAGAGACATATACATAGAAACAAGGAAAATGAGGAAGGTTGGAAAAATGATTCAAGCTAAAGCTCACGTATAACTTATATTCTTCTAATGTGAGGACTTGCAAAATGTGCATTTCAAATCTTGGAGGTAGAAAAAGAGGATTTACAAGATGAATTGGGTAGGAAAAGCATTACAAGTTAGATGGGGAAAATGAAATGATATTTTATCGAAACCATGCAAAATAATTTCTTTTAGTGGATAGGAAATTCTAAAATTATCATGAATTAACTTTGAGGTACATGCAACAATATTTATACGTTAAGAAAACTAGAAAACTGAGAGGGGGGTTGAATCAATATTCAATTAAACTTAAACACATTTGCATAAGAAGACACTAGATTTATATGGGAAATCCAACATGGGAAAAACTACAATGAGCAAGTTGCTTGGAGCTACTATCCAAATCCAACCTCATAAATGAAAAATAGATTTACATTATGTTTTATGGGCTACAACCCAAAGGAAGTTGCAAATGGCTGAAATATAGTTTTATGGCTACAACCAAAGGAAGTTTAGTAGTCCTTGAGAATCCTAACACTTATAGAAGGAGACTACAACTAATTTATTCTTTCATTTATATCCTTTGCAAGCACCAATAACCTTCTCCAAGTTGGCCAAGATGAAATGTGTAGACATGAAACATGCATTGGCCAAGGAGGTCGGCCCAAAAACTTTAGTTGTGGAGGGGAAACAAATGCAGCCCAAACCAGGATATAAACATAACCCAAAACACTTTAACACACTTCTCCATGATGTTGCAAACCACAAAGCATTAGCACAAATATTCCAAGTTGACTAGATAACCATTTAAACTTTCATACATTCACTCCAGTCAACAAATAGTACTGGAAAGATCAGAAACCACACTGTGGAGCACATGAGAGTACCATATGAGCATCAACATCATTTCTATACACTTATTTATACTATTAGGTGCAACTGAACTTAAACATCATTTCTATACACTTATTTACACTATCAGCTTCAATTGAGCATAAACATCATTTCTATACACTTATTTACACTATCAGGTTCACTTATTTACATCGTTTCTTTGTTTATCAAGTTGCTACATAGGAATCCTTTGTACCTTATCATATTCTCATCTATCAAAGGGTTTTAAGGTTTTTATTATTCATTCCCACATTTGAGTGATTCATGGGGTTATGTATCTAGGTTTTTTATGGGCTTTATTGTTCATTCCAATATTTTTAGGATTATGTATTGCTCGGTAAACCATAGGCAAGTCCTAGATTTATCTTATATATAAAAATGTTTTCCAAGTAATCCAAATTCAATACTATGCAATATGATAGACCAATTCATTGGTTCAACCAAATTTTTTAATAAGGCATCAAGTAAGGGTGCATTCAAAGACCATATAGAGGATGCAACGCGATATATTATAGATTTTGTTATTTTTAGCTCTAGGTGGAATAACTTTAAAATATTTATTTGATAAATATTTCAATTGAATCCCTCAAAATAATGCTTAGAGATTTGACCTAGCAAAAGTAATGATGACCAATTACTAGAATGAGCATGTAAGCAATATGATGTTAAAACGAGGGAAGTTAAAGGTGCAATAGGTTTTGTATTAAATTGAGTAAGGATGTACATAAGAAAATTGATTTGGAATACTTATCCATAGAACACCATAAAGAAAATAAAAATAGGGTGAAATGGATCCTCAAATTTATTCAAAATAATGATGAAAATTTATCGGCAAATAATTTACAAAAGGATATGATTAGTTTCAATAAAGTTGATCCTCCCCACAACTTTAGATGGTTTTATGTATTATGTCACATCCTATTGTACGTTTTCTCTAAGGATTGGGATGAAACTTTATAAATTTAGATGATTACTAATAATGTAACACAAGGATATATTCTACTTGTTTGAAGGAGAACTATCTATATGGAAACACATTTTTCATCCTCAAATTATTGTATATTCAAAGAATTTTTTTCACCCCTATTTTGAGGAAACTTGGACGTGGTAAGAATTTATTTCCATGAAGTTTGCTATTTTTTTTATATCTTATACAATGGTGTATGGATTAAAAATGAGTAACAATTAGGGTGAATAGTTTTTCCATGATGAATATAATATTATTAGAATATACATGATGTCATTATCATACCACATAAAGTACTAATTTGTGTGCCAAACAAGGATTCTTTTCTATAATAAATTATGGTAGATGCACAATGTAGGTAAAAACTCTATTAAGAAGCATAAGAAGGTAGGATTGTAAACCCTCTATTTTAATTCTTATATTTTAACCTCTTTGTAATTAGGAGTATAACTTTTTAGCTAATAAAATGAATGTATATGAGACGAAAATTTATGTCAAGAGATAATTTGACCTTAAGGCCTTTATTGACAACCTAAGGAATTTTTTTTGGAAGATAAGGTCATAAGCATATTTATCTAGAGAGGGAATAATTAATTAGAATCTACCTTCATAACATACAGAAGGATGTTAGATGGGAGAATTTGAGAAAATTTACGATGGACAAGTTAAGGAGTAATCACAATGGTCCTTAATTCAGAGCAAATTATGTAGAATTCAAGGACCTAGTTAACAAATGATTGGTATATGGATAAAAAAATTATTTACAATTGGGGTGAATAGTTCTTCCATGATGAGTATAATATTATTAGACTATATGATGTTATTATTGTACCACATAAATTACTAATTTGTGTGCCAAATAGGGTTTATAATGCTCGCCAAAATACCTTAGAGAAATATAACCATCTAACATGCAATAGAGATATTTTTAAAAAAATGATAATTGTTGCAACACATTTACTCATAAACCATAACATCATCCATCATGATCTCAATAAATACATATCTCATATAATCATGTACATAATTAAATCTAACATAAACATCTAAACCCAAGTACACAAGCGAAAATAATCATCATTATATAGTTCATCCATTCCCTAGGGTATCTCAATGTCATTACTTAACTTGGCACAATAATAAAAATATAACAACACCTTAATCATATCATCTACCACAATAATCCTACTATCCTTTCCTTATAAGAACATAGACTCATTCATATATTTATTAACCACTATGCAACCCAATAATACCTAATCAACGTCTAAAACATAGGTTCCTTTTAATGTTTCAAATCCAAATGTTCCTAACACTTAATCCCAATCATCAAATACTATCTAATTCCCAAAGGATAACATTTATAAAGCATAATATTTTCACATACTTAATCCCTACAAGTTTGAAGAATAATTATCTTTTCAATGTCATAAAATGCACACCACTCTAATACAACAACATTCATTCAATCCAATATGAAGCTCAATCATCATTAATAAGAATAAGAGCATAATCCAAGATACATCATACATCTCTCAAGATAACTACAACATATTACATCACAATAATCATAGTCTCAACTATTATAACTCTATCCAATTACACAGGACTACAAGAATGCCATCAATATTATAATATCCCTTACATCAAGATACATATTACAACACTGCCACTGATCCACACAAATACATAATACCCTCTCAAGAATCCATGAAAAAGATGAATAGAATAAGATCTATATCCATGCAACAAACATCCAACAAAGAGAAGAACATCCCAATGGAAGAAGACATCAAACCACCTAGCCATGTGGAACCATAAGGAACCACCCCTTATGCTACGAAGAATGACACAAGATCCCACACACACTCTAGATCTAGGATGACACCTAACAACCAAAGGATGCAACCAAAACTTCAACGAATGGAAAGAAACCTCATGAAAAATAGTCCAAATCACATCACAAGACTTAATCAAAAGCACGAGACATAGCCAGAGGCACCACAACAAAAAGGCATAAGGAACTAGGATCTACATGTAGGGAAGAGTGTCATCACATGCTATCACCAAAACAATAAATGATATCCTAGGTAAGGGGAGCTAGAGCTCCCTATTCTTGGCATCCGTGATACACATTAAAACCATCTCAACCTTCGAGGAATCAAGGGATTTTGGTTTATCCAGTTACCAGATGTTTCCAAACCTCATCTTGAGTTTGTATTAGCACTCCATGTCATGAGATGGGGTACCACCAATAAATTTCTTATCTTATCAAGATGAATTACTTATACCCATCCCACCTAAGATTAATTTATTATGTTATCACTTGATTATACAACAAAACTCCCAATGAGCTATCCCAACGGTCTAGACCTTGGCTCCATAACTCAAGGAATCCTAGCAGTCCATTCCTCATGACCTCAACAGACTCATGGAAGCCACTCTCCCTAATCATGCTCCTAGACCTTAGGGTAACAACATACACATGAACAAGGGCTCTCAAATACAATGTAACATGAATAACCAAGGTTTCAAACTGTTGGTGTAATTAATTATTCATGTTGGATGTTATTACACCTTACTTAAGTTTACTTAGGATAATGCATTTCATAGTAGTTTGGGTATGAGACACTTGGGTGTTTGTGCCATATTGGGATAGTGTGTGTAGGAGAATTTCCACCTTTTGTGGTCTTATTTTGTTGTTACATTCCACATTCAGTGGGTGATCACCTCATGTGGAATATTATATTGTTTCTCCTACCTACCACACTTATTTCCTACCTACCCTTATTTCTTATTGAGCCACATGTCATGTTTGTGTACACACATATCCATATAGCCTTTCCTATATATGTAGGCTCATATTCATTGTATGTAACAACTATTGATCTATTGATCATTTATCTATTCATGAGAATATAGTTTATTCTTGTCCTATATTTTGTCTCTCTATTTTGTAGTTTTCATTGAGCTCTTGATCTTGGCAAAATCTCACATGGTATCAGAGCCATTAGAGCAACATTGATTCATCTTTGAGAGGCATTATTGCGGCATCAAGAGGTAGATCTGAGGAGCAACATCTTTTGGAGGCGTCCTAGACCAGATCTAACCTCACCATCATGTCCGAGTGGCTGTTTCCATGAATTTTGACTATAAATTCGCCTAGATTGGGTGAAAGTCAAATTTGGGGCTTGGAGGAAAAATTCAGCCTATTAGGCTGTACAGTGCGGATTTTTGAAATTTAAAAATAAAAAATAAAAAATTCTATTTTCTGTGAAAGAAAAAAAAATCATTCCACAAAATTTTTTTATTGAAAAAGTTAAAAAATAAATAAAAAATAAAAAATATTTCGTGGGGGGGTCCGCAAACCACCCCACCCCACCATACTCTGTACCGATCGACGCCGTAACTATCCACCCGACCGCTTGTCTCTCTATCTTGTACTTTTCATTGAGCTCTTGATCTTGGCAAAATCTCACACAAACCATAAGGAAATTCATCAAATAAATGCATCACAATGCCAAAATCATAGTTTCGTAGGCAACATAAAGTCACATAACATCCAATATCCATAATATGAAATATATCCAAATGAGCCCAATACAACACCAAGGCATTATTGTCTTGCTTAATATATAATAATGCTAATAATTAATCACAATCAATAAACCAATTCCTGGAACACCTCAAGAAACTTAGAAATACCAAACACAACCTTTGGACCAATGAAAACCCAAATCAGAAAGCCAAGAAAAGACCCAAAAATCCAAGTGCAGCAGTCTAACGCATATATTCAACAGAATAGCGCATGTGATAAACACTACAACACCTTTAGCACATGGTTTAGTGCATATAGCAAGCACTGCAATGCATACAAGGAACAAAACAACATATGGGGTATTGAGCAACGCATTCACAGACTACTTCAGTAAATATGCAAACTTTTATAGTGCATATACAGGGTTCTACAACATATTTACAATCTCTTGCAGCGCATATATGCCACAGGGTAGCATGAACAAGAAATAGTGTGGCACATTTATGCAATAAAATAATGCATGCATGACATTCTACATCACATATACTTTCTAGTATAGTGCATTTGTCACAAAAGCATTAAAAACTCACAATACAGAAACACTAATTACGACTGTAGACGTATAAAAATGACCACTTTCCTAAGTGAATATTTAATATTCATTTTAACCTCATTCCTCTATTTAATTAAATTATTCACATTCATCTATTTGATTAAATGAATTGCTCAATTTATTTAATTAAGTTCACCTAAGCCTTTCATAACCTTTAATTAAATTTACATTTAATTAAATTGATCCTTGCAAATAAATAAATCTAATTTATTTATTTTAATCCCCCACTTGTATTTATGCAAGTTGCATCTATTTTTATTGAAATAAAGTAATTTATTTTAATTAAAATTCCCCTCCATCTACTTGCATTTTCCTACATCTCTCACTTGCCTCTCAAACCCCCCTTCTAGATTCTTCTATCACTTCCAATTTAACCTAATTCATCTCCTAATTATTGTCACATTCCTAAGCAAAGGGAACTCACTTCTCAAACCCTCAAAGTCTTTGAAAACCATTAAAGGCTTTATGCCTTCAACAAGCTAACCTTTAAAGTCTTCCTAACCATTAATGGTTAACTCAACCTTCTTGCATGATTAGAGACTTTCTCTCTAACTCAACCTTCATTTAACCCAAGGGTCTCATCAAGCATTCATTGCTTTGACCATGGTTATCCATTTAACCCTTGCACAAGAGTTTATCCTTTGGATAATGATGAGAGGAATTGCAGCCCGGTTAGAAGTTGTTGAAACAACCCAGAGAAGAGGTAGACATATTGAAGATGTAAGTGAAGATGATGAAGAAGAAGCACCGATAGAACAAGTAGCAAACCCACTAGCGATTGATCCAGATGAAGAGAGGTTCTTGAGGGCTTTGAGTAGGGTGAACACTAAACCTCATTTCACCCCACCAGAGTATGATGGTAAGTTGGATTCAGATGAATCAATGAATTGGATCTTGAAGATGGAGAAGTATTTTGATTTTGAGAACACCGCAGAGGAAAGAAAGGTGAAATACGCCTATACCCGGTTGAAAGGTCATGCAACTCTTTGGTGGGAACATTTGCAGGTTGATAGATAGAGACGAGGCAAAAAAAAGATCAAATCATGGGAGTGGATGATTGCCAAGTTAAAATCGAAGTTTATGCCAGCTAATTATCAAGTGAACCTATTCTGGAAGTTGCAGAACTTGAAGTAGAAAGAATCTAGTGTGAAGGAGTATACCAAAGCATTCTACAAGTTGAATATCAGATCTAGACATGTCGATGATGACTTTGAACAAGTTGCAAGATATTTGAATGGATTGTGAATGCCTATACAAGATGAACTTAGTTTGATCAAGTTACAGAGTGTTGAAGGAGCTTACCAATATGCCTTGAAAGAAGAAGAGAAGTTGAACAAAAGACATGAGCAGAGATAGAGAGGTAGAGGTGGAAGGTTTTCCAAAGGAAGATTTCAAGGAGGCAAAAAATATTCCGGAGGAAGAGGAACCTATACATAATAAAACAAGGACAAGGAAGTAAGAAAGTAAGGTAGTTCAAACCGAAAGGATGACAAAAATTTCTATCGGAGGAGAGAACCTGATGGTTATCAGAATGGGTTTTGGAAAAGATGATAGAAGACAAGATAAGAGAGTGTTTAGAGGAACTTTCTTTAAGTGTATAGGAGAAGGACATCGTGCTTTCAAATGTAAGAAGACAAAGAATACTGGGAGAACATCATTGGTAGAAGAAATCCCCACTGGATTAGCTAACAAACTAGAAGATGGAGAATTGTTGATGATGAGGAGAGACTTGTGTCATATTGGAGAGGATGAAGAGCCCTTGCAAAGGAGAAATTTGTTCAAGACCAAGTGTAGGTATATGGTAAGTGTTGCAAAGTAGTTATTGCTAGTGGTAGTTCGGATAATCTTGTTTTAGAAGAAATGGTGAATAAATTGAAGTTGGAAAGATTGAAACACCCTAAGCCTTATCAGATAGTATGGATTCAGGATGATCATAAGTTGTTAGTGCGTGAGCAATTCTTGGTGAAATTAAAAATTGAAAATTATCATGATGAATTTTTGTGTTATATTATGCCCATCGATATTTGTCACCTTTTGTTGGGTAGACCTTGGCAGTTTGATAGACAGGAAATACATGATGGAAGAAATAACATATACACTATTGTAGCAAATGAGATGAAACAAACCTTGTTACCCTTGGAGGAGCCCCTGAAGAGTGAAATTTGTACAAATGCTAGAATCTATTTGGTGGATGGAAGGAAATTCCTAGATGGAATGAGACATGAGAATGTGTGTTTTTCCTTATTTCCTAAGAAGACTGAGAATCTAGAGCATGATGAAGAACAACTGGAGGAGATAAAAGAATTGCTGATAGAATATGAAGACATCATTTTAGATAATGCGCCTGATGGATTACCACATGTGAGGAGTAGCAGTCATTGCATGGACCTAATCCTCGGAAGCTAGTTTTCCTAACAAAGCTACATACCATATGACACCAACAGAGAACGAAGAGTTGAATAAACAAGTGCAAGAACTGTTGAGTAGAGGTTTGATAAGAGAAAGTTTGAGTCTTTGTGTAGTATCAGCAATGCTAGCACATAAGAAGATTGGAGAATAGAGGATGTGTACCGATTCTAAAGCAATAAACAAGATCACAGTGAAGTACCACTTTCCCTTGCCTAGGATGGATGACATAATGGATTGTTTGAGTGGAGCCAAATACTACACAAAGATAGGCTTGAAGGGTGGATAGAATCATATTAGAATCAAAGGTGAGTGGAAGATAACACTCAAGACAAATAAAGGTTTGTATGAATGGTTGGTGATGTCTTTTGGGTGTACTAATGCACACATTACTTTCATGAGATTGATGAATGAGGTATTGAAGACATTATTGGGCAAGTTTGTTATTGTATATTTGGATGACATTCTAATTTTTAGTAAGACAAAAGAGGAGCATCTGTTTCATTTAAGACAATTTTTGCAGAGGTTGAGAGAGGAGAAGTTGCTAATAAATCTAAACAAGTGTACTTTTATGAAAGAAGAGTTAGTCTATTTGGGATTTGTGATATATGCAAATGGATTAAATATGGAACCTAAGAAGGTAAGAGCAATTATTAAATGGCCTACACCAAAAAGAATTGGAGAGGTAAGATCATTTCATGGATTGGCTAGTTTCTACCGAAAGTTTATCGAAAAATCTAGTTTAGTTTGTAGCCCTATGACTGAGACAATGAGAGGAGATAGGAAGGAATTCAAGTGGACCACCAAAGAAAATAAGATTTTTGAATTATTGAAGCAAAAGGTGACTGAACAACCCATGTTATCTTTACCGGATTTCAACAAATTATTTCAAGTGGACTATGATGCAAGTGGGAATGCAATTGGAGCAGTATTGAGTCAAGAAGGGAGAGCAATAACTTATTTCAGTGAAAAGTTGAATGATGCAAGAAGGAGATATTCGGTGTATGATCAGGAATTTCATGACATAGTTCAAGACTTGAAGAAGTGGAGACATTACCTGTTGCCTAAGGAGTTTGTGTTGTATACTAACCATCAAGCTTTATAGTATTTGAACAGTCAGAGAAAGTTGAATCAAAGACATATGAGATGGGCAGAGTTATTGCAGAGTTACACCTTTGTGTTGAAGCATAGGAGTGGAAAGTCAAACAAAGTTGTTGATACATTGAATAGAAGGAGGAATTTGCTAAAAAAGATGAGAGTGACAGTGTTATGATTTGAGGAATTGAAGACCGTGTATGATGATGACACAGATTTTGAAAAACCTTGGAAAGCATGTAGAGCACCGGTAATGGTAGATAGAAGTAAATGGTTAGATTATTTCATTTAGGATGGGATGTTATTAAAAGGAGTTGAATTGTGTATACCTAAGAGTGCTATGAGGGAGAATCTAATAAAGGAAAAACATAGTGAAGGATTAGCCAGACACTTTGGTATTGACAAAACAGTAGCATTGGTGAGTGAACATTACTTTTGGCCTTAGATTCATAAGGATGACAAGAAATTTGTGCAGAGTTGTAGAGTTTGTCAACTTACAAAAGGTAGTAGTCAAAGTGTGGGATTTTATAAACCTTTGATAGTACCAGAGAGACCTTGGGAGGACATAAGCATGGATTTCATACTTGGATTACCGAGGACATGGAGAGGAAATGATTCAATATTTGTGATGGTGGATGGATTATCGAAGATGGCTCATTTCATACCTTGTAAGAAGACATCAGATGCAATGCATATATCTGACCTATTTTTCAAGGAGGTGGTGAGATTACATAGATTACCTAAGAGCATAGTTTCAGATAGAGACACTAAGTTTGTTATTTATTTTTGGAAGAACATGAAGACAAATTTGAAATTCAGTTCTACTTTTCACCCACAGACTGATGGACATACCGAGGTAGTAAATCAGAGTTTGGGAAATTTGTTGAGATGATTAGTTGGAGAGAAGACCGGAAGTTGGGATTTGATTCTTGCACAAACAGAGTTTTCCCTTAATAATTCAATAAACATGAGTACCAAAAGAACATCTTTTGAGATTGTTACCAAAGCACACCCTATAGGTACATCAGAATTGAGGGATATCCATAATGAAGACAAGAAGAGCATAAAAGAAGAAGAATTTGTAGATCACATGAAATCCTTACATATCCAGGTTAAGCAACATTTGGAGGATATGAACAACAAGTATAAGGAGAAAGAAGATGAGAAGAGAAGACATAAGGAATTTGAAGTTGGTGATGCAGTGATGGTGTATCTGAGAAAAGAAATATTTCTAGTTGGAACCTATAATAACTTGCAGACGAGGAAGTTTGGACCTTGTAAGATCTTGAGGAAATTTAGTTTCGAAAATGCATATGAATTGGAGCTACCGGATAATTTGAGCATTTCACCTATATTCAACATTACAGATCTACATCAGTATCATGAATCCAAATTCAGTAAAGATAGTATTGCAGACTTGGAGAAGTAGTTGCCTCAAAAGGAAACAAATCCGATTGAAGAAATTTTGGACAGTAGGATTGGGCATAGAACCCGGAGCAATCAGTACAAGGAGTATCTTGTGAAATGGAAGGATAGACCAGTTGAAGATTCATCTTGGATTTCTCAGGTAGAGGTGGACCGCCTTGGTTTTCCTCTGACCCTAGAAATGTGAGGGACTCACTTTTTCAACAACCCTGAATGTCTAATGCAGGAGCATCCCCGGTTCTTGGCAATCTT
Source organism: Cryptomeria japonica (assembly GCF_030272615.1). Taxonomy (NCBI): domain Eukaryota; kingdom Viridiplantae; phylum Streptophyta; class Pinopsida; order Cupressales; family Cupressaceae; genus Cryptomeria; species Cryptomeria japonica. The sequence goes on from NC_081411.1 coordinate 490,823,370, forward strand.
GCATCAACCAAAAACATTTATTTTCAATTTGTTTTTTTGTTTTGCAGTTTCAGCATTTCTTTCTACATTTTCTTGCATTTTCTCATTGGATCTTGTGGAGCTTGATTTTTCTTGTGAACACGATTATCTTCCTTATTCCTAAACCGTGGGATGTTTGGATCATTTTCCAGCAAGTAATTGCTTTCGGATTCTGAGACACTAGTTTTCTGGCTTAGAACACCGGAACCGCTTGGACCTATTTGCTATTAGTGAATCTTGTGCATCCTTTTCATAGCTTGCAGAGCTTCAGTTCATTGATTCCAATGTTCCTTGGCCTGTGGTTGACTTTCCCTCAAATCCACACTTCTTCCTTTTGTTTTTCTAGAAGTATTTTCCTTGGTGGAGGCCGACCTGGTGGTTTTACACGTTTGATCTTGTTCTTCGGCATTTTATCCCTCTTGGGATGACACGTATCCCTCTAGACCATATAAATCAATGTAATTAAGCATCATAATTCATCAAGAAGAATATAAAAGATGTATCATAAGATTTAGAGGTCTAGAGTTGACCGATTCTATAATTGAGCATGTATGTATTAATCCAGTGAGCCGAATCTTGTAGTCTGGATGTTATTGGTTATTTATAATCAAATTTCATGATCTAATTCATTCAGTTCTACATTGTCTCCATCACCTTTTCTTTCTTTCATTGTGTTTACTCTTGTTGCACGGTCTAGATAGATCTCATTGAGGTCCCTCCTAGCCTTGACTGCACCACTAACTCTTCCGGATACTCTGTATCTCTCAATAATTCTTCTCTGGATCTCCAAATGTACTCGAACTCTTCCAAAAATACATCATAAACATCTACTATCACCTCATACACCTATGCAACCTATTAGAAACAAGCATAGATCTCCAATAGAGGGTGTGCAATATTTTCATGAAAACTTCCCCCTAAGGTCTGATGCCTCAATTTAGTTCCCGAATGAGGTTCCAACATGGAATCAAGTGCGGACCCACTTCTTGCATCATTATGGCTCTTATTCACCCAAGTCTTCTTGATCTACTCTCTGATATCTTCAACTTTCGCTTTTCCCTTCTCATCTGGCTCCACATTCTTGTTTTTGTCTTTCGGACCTCTCTTATTCACATTTCTGATTCTGCAATACTTATCAATGTGACCTGATTTATTGCAAGCATAGCGAACAACATTTTCTTGCATAGGTCTGAAACTCAACTAATTCCTTCTTAATCTGCACTGATTAGCAACATGTCCAAACATACCACATGCATAACATCTGACATTTCTTCTATTATGAAAGTTATTCATCACACTTCTGCATACATTTTCCTTATGACCATACTTATTGCATTTGAAACATTGACTGGTAAAAGATGGACCATTATTGATCATGCTATTTCTTTATTGACTAGCGATATGGCTAAATTTATTACAAACAAAGTAGTTACCATTACATTTTTTAGCATTAGGTTGCCTTACCAGAGGCTTTCTTGAGTTGTTCTTTTACTGAGTTGATTTGGAGCTTTCACCTTTCTGAAATCCAAGACCTTGTGTATCATTAGTGTTGGAATCAAGGAAAACTAAGAGGAGGAGGGTGAATCAGTGTTCCACAATTTTTGACTTTTTAAAAATGATTATATATGCACATAACACATATGAAGAAAAGAAAGATGCATAATTATAAAGAAAATACTCACAACACCACAACACCAAGATTTTTTACGTGGAAACCCAGTTAAGGGAAAAACCACGATGGGATTGAGACCCACACTATTAATATACCTTGTTAGAAGGATAATAATATTACAAAGGGGAATACATATTCATTCAGGTACACTGCTGAGAGCTCACTACTCAAATACAAGAAGGGCTACAACCCTGAGGAAGGCTCACTACCTTACAAATCTACTAAAATAGATAAATGAAGTGGTTGAACTGATAAATAGCATCTACAAATGCCTAGAAATAGTTTTGGTTAAGCTCATATATCAAACTGCACACTCTGCAACATACTTTTCTCTGATATGTTGTTCTGCTGCAATCTGGAGCACCAATCTTCCACCTATGCACGAAGAATTACAGACACTTGATCACCAACACTCACAACATAACTATTGATCGTATAAATGACACTACCAATCACTCTTATATATTCGCAACATCAAATTAGATCTTCTACATGTCGGCCCAAAAATGCATAACACACAAATAAAACGTGTAATATCAAGTCGACTCAATCGGATCTCGAATACACATGCGGACTAAAACAATGTCGGCTAAGACATAGTCTGGACCCAAATCACCATCGCAAACATGAAACACCTCCAATAATTTTGCCTCGATCATCTACAACATGCTAGAACTCCATAAATGTCGCATAACATGAAGAACACCATTGGACAAAGAAAATGATCAATATTGTGCACAATGATCAATGCGGACCAACAAAATGGATAGAACATGATCTAGAAACATTCATAATCAATGTGAATTGAACCACAACAACTTGGATTACTAGAATCATCATCTCTTTACCAAATCTCAAAAATACCAACATAATTGAGTGTCAACCTAAAGTATTCACTTGTGGACTTCCAAAACATGAACCACCAGAATTGAGGACACACCTAAACATCCCAAATACTCAGTCAAATCCGTAAACTAAGATATAGCAATTTTGGAGAAATACGAAGCACAAACTAGAATACCGAATAACACGAACAATTGAATAACAACCATAATACTGCATCACACAACTCAATCAAAACATCATGAAAACCACTTAAACTTTTGTTGAATCAAATAGAGATACTTATCTCAAAACCCATTAAATTAAAATAACTCATTTGTAACACTGACCAAAATAACTCATTTAATTTGACTACAACATTGGAACACAGAAGAATATGATGACATCAATGACAAAACACTTTTCCACCAAAAATCTCAACAATATCCAACAATTAGGACTCTTCTAACTTGCAAGCATCTCATCTAGTATGGGTGAGCTGATTCAAAACTTCTCTTTGTATTCATTTGCAGCTTCAAGATCAACCTTAAGAACTAGGATCTTCTTTCCAAGATCTTCCTCGTGTTCTCTAGCATCTTGAAGGTCAGTTATCAACTGTCCATTCTCATTCTCAAGTCTGCAACATTCTTTAGATTTATCTTTTAGGGACTGAGCAAGCTTTTCCTCATTCTTCTTCCTTTCTTCAATCTCCTTTTCCAATCTCATCACAATGGCTTCCATCTCATTCTTCTAGACTGTATTAGCTCTAACAAGTCTCTCACACTCTTTTGTCTTTTCCTTCAGGGCTTCTTCATCAATACTTTGACTTTGTTTCTCCTTTAGCTTATCAACAAGTTCCGTTCTCTTATCCCTTGACTTATTCAATTGATCCTTCAATGATTCAATGAAGTCCTCAACATCCCTAAGGTTTGATTTCACCTACCGAACCTTAGCTTGTGAATTATCAAGATCTTCAAGAGCAACAAGAAGTTGTTGTCCAAGACTACCGAAATCCATAGATTCACTTTCTCAGATCCTCCTCAAGCCATTAGGCTTCTTCTAAGGAACTAAGCTCTGATACCAATTGTTGGAATCAAGGAACACTAAGAAGGAGGGTGAATCAGTGTTCTATAATTTTTAACTTTATTAACTTGTTCTTTTAATCACTTAATGGAAATAAAGAAAAGTAAAGTGCAGAAACACAAAGCAAAGATCAGCAACATTATAACACCAAGATTTTTACATGGAAACCCGGTTAAGGGAAAAACCATGGTGGGATTCAAACCCACAATATTAATATACCTTGTCAGAAGTATAAATATTACATGAGGGGAGTGCACATGCATTTAGGCACACTTCCTAGAGGTAACTGCTCAATTACAAGTAAGGGCTACAACCCCGGAAGGCTCACTGCCTTATAAAAGGATTACATATAATAATTGGAATGTCTTAACTAACAAACAACATCTACAAATGCCAAAAATAGTTCCGGTTAAGCTCAAAATACTCTATTATGCAACTGTGCTCTATTCTGTTAATCTATTGTAATTCGGAGCACAAATCCTTCAACTGTGAACATAAACTACACACAATCTCTCATACAAACATCACACTTAACCATGGATACCAAAAATGATCAAATCAATCAGCTATATATATCTGCAACATTAAATTAAATCTATTTGATGTCGGCCCAAAAATGCATAACAGGCAAATGAAACGTGTTACCCAAAATGGCTCAATCCAATCTACAATGCATATGCAGACCAAAACAAATTGTCCACATGGTTCCCATATGTCGAATGACTAACCTTGAACACACGAACAACTACCAAAATCTATCCACAAAATATGCACAATGAAACTTCACACGTTTACTATTGATGAACATTGCTCAACTCAAAAAACTATCTACCACATCTTACAATTTACACAAGACTCATCACCGGAGGCCACGAACTTGGAATTAGGCATATTTCACGTCCATAATAAATCTTCGAGATCCACAACACCAAATTCTCAACACATCTAAATCACCAGCCAAAACACTGTACACTCTGTCGAATGTCCTTTTTCTCTCATCGAGCCTCACCAAACCTCAATCAATCTTCCAGAATGAATGAATCATGAACTATGGATGACATGTCTGACATTGGTTCCCATCAATGACAATATCTGAACAACAATATAGTATCTCTTTCCAACACCCATGAAGTGAGAGTTCTTGGATATGTATGTTCTTCATTTACAATTTGGATACAAGGAGATTGGTTGTTGTTTATGGGTTGATATGTGATTGGCATTAGTTTTTAAATTGACATTGTTTAGACCTAGGAGGTATGAATAGTTGGATGTATTGACATGTGATGAGGATTTCATTTTTAATCATATGGGGTTTTTGCCTTATGACGACAACTTGGAGCCTTTGTTATCACATTTGATTTTATTCATGTCTTCTTGGATTGGTGCATATTCACCTTGGCTTGTTCCTTTTCTTCTAGAGGTGGTATTTTGGAGGATGAGAGGAGTTCTTGCTTGATATGGTGGTCACTTGGTTTCATTGTAGGTGTCTTGATGGAGTTGAGAGAATGCTAGAGATTGATGTGGTTTCATGTATGGCTATGATGATGTATTTAATTTATTGACCCTTACAAAATGTATAAAACAATTGGTAGAATGTTGGGCTAAGGTGTTTCACACTTTGCATGATATTTATTTTATTATTATATGTGTCATACACCTACATGGACCTAGATGAACATGAATCTCTAGGAGTTAACATTCTTACAACCACTTTATGTGTTGTATGTAATATTGGGAAATATATTTAATGTGGGTGTCACATTGGGGAAATGTTTTTAATTTAATATTGGGGAAATATTAATAAAGTAAAAACTTAGTACCCAATATTAATTGTGAGGTTAGTAGTATTGTGTTCACATGGTTTTATGGAATGTGGTTTTACTATACCACCTGGTTGTTTAGTGGTTAATGTTGGTTGTTTGAGCAGGACTCTAAGGAGTGCATATTTGAAGAATGGCATGGGATGTGTTGATTCATTCTTGGATACATGAAGGATGCATGTGAGAGGCTTGATGTTTTAGAAGTGCTCATTGTAACTCTATAAGTGCATGCATTATTTATTTGTGGAATAATAGATGGAGTATGGATGATTTTGAAGGCTAGTTTTTTCTCTTGTGAGGGTTTTCCTAGGGTATATCTTTTTTTATCACGTGACTTGTCTATTTGATCTATGCATAATGGCTATTATATAAGCTTGTAGCTAATAGGTTAAATGAAATGGGCATTGAAGCATTATTTCCTAACAAAAAAGACAAACATATTTATGAACAAACACATTAAGGAATTTTATAGATGTATACTTCAAGTAGATAATATGGTGGTTAATGTAAATGATTTTTCTTAATATTTGAATAGTTTTTTAATGCCAATAAAATATTATACCCATCTTTTGTTAATTTAGTCCATTGATGGTGCCTCTAAACTCATATTGAGAATAGAGGGAGAAATACCCATGAAGCAAAAAGGGGTACGAGTTAAGGGAATTGGAAGATGAGAAAAATAAAATATAAGTAGCAATTTTCATAAAGGGATATTACAATATTGAATAGTAATACTCAATATTTTAAAGAGAATAAATTTTCCACAAAATGGGAAGGAAAAGGTAGTGGAATTTTTTTTAGTGGCCTATGTATTATAAGCATGAAGAAGTAGGTCGCAAGGCATTTAAATATCTAGAAGAAATGAAATAATGATGTGCTAATAAGTTAATGCATATTACAAAAGAAATTGAAGATTCAAGTCATGAGATAGATTGTAACACTTAAAGGTGGGGAGAACTTGATGTTATGCAACATTTTTCCCAAGTCTACTAAGAAAGATAGAGAACCATAGTTAAGGAAGAGTATCTTCTACACTAAGTGTTAAATATAAGGAAAATGTTCTAATATGATCATAGATGGATGAAGCATAAATAACTTAGTGTTTACTAAGATGGTAGAGAAATTAAACCTAGAAATTGTACCACATCCTAATCCATACTATTTTTCATGGATATAGAAGGATCAATATATGACTATATGGATCAATTCTTGGTTGCATTTCATTTAGACTTTACATACATGAGATTTTATGTGATGTGATTATGTGGATGGTTTCCATGTGTTTTTGGAAAACTAATAGAAAAATAGCATTTGTACTATCTATAATGAGAATAAAAACACTTTCACCCAAGGTAGATTTTTTTTTTATTTGTAGCCAATGAAGGTTAAGAAGGAAACTACAAAAGGTAAGGTAATTTTATTGAATGAAAAAAATATTCTTAAGGAAATTGAAGAATTGTAAGAATGCTATACTTTGGTTGTGAAGATTGTACCAATTTTTAGAAAAGTAGTCCATGGAAATTAGAGAAGCTAGAGTTGGATGTGTTATTAAAGGAATTTGAAAATATTATGCAAAATTGAATAATTGAGGGATTTCCATTGTTTCATATTATTTCACATTCTATGGATCCAATCTTAGGATTAAATCAACCTAAGAATGAATTTCATAGGATGAGTATAGACCTGAATAGTTAATTGAAATACTAAAGAGAGGGTAGATTAATATGACTATAAGCCATTATGTTGTACCTATAGTAGGCGAAGAAAAGAAGAGAGAAGAATGGATAATGTGTACTTAATCACATGATATAAACAATATCACCATCAAATATAGGCTTGCATCACTTTGAATGGATGCGTAGACACTTAAAATCTACATCACCTTAGTTCTTCATTTTTAACCTTTTTGTGTGATTTTGTCATGTCCGTTACTCAATTAGATTGATCCCTTGCCTTCCAATTTCAGGTTTAGGATTGCAAGGTATCCTTAACCTCTCCCCTCTTGTGTCAAACCTTTCCCTTGTCACTCTTGCAGTGATGTTTTACCGAATTGCATCCCGATTAGGGTTTTTTCGCCTCTAATTCAGCCCTCTTGTTCAGCCTTTTTCATGCCTATCTAGATCCTTCCCCTCTCTTCCCACTCCTAGTGAAAAAGCTGCATTTTGACCCCTGATTTATCCCCCTTATGTTTGATTTTTCCCCTTTCTCTTTGGTAGTGTTCGTTTTGACCATTTTTCTCCATCTTGGTTTTAGGCTTTTTTAGGTTTTCTTTTTTAGGGTTTCGCCGCTTCCCACCTTTCTTTTTTATCTCGTTGGATCCCCTTTCCTACCTAGTCATATGAAAAACTTGCATTTTGACCTCTTTTCTATTCCCATGGCATCACATTTGTCCCTTTTCTATCCGGTGACCCAATTTGACTTGGTTTACTCGATATTGCTCGGTTTTATCCAATTTGCCCTAATTTGCAGTTTTTCACTCAAATCACCTCTTTTCCTATTCAAACTTTCCAATTATTTCCAATTTCATTCATTTTGACCCAAATTGACTTAATTTGACCCCTTTTAGGTCCTTGGATGTTAGTATGACTAATTTGTCCTTTTAGGTTCAATTACTTTATTAATTAATTAAGCTCCTTTTTACTAATTATTCTGCCCTAATTTGTCATCAAATCTCTTTCCCATTAAAAAATTATTAAATAATATTTCATTATTTAATTAATTTCTATTTATCCCCTTTAATTAAAAAATCTTAATTGATTAATTGAAGGTTCATTCATTAACCTATAGTTGAATAATTCAATTTAATTATTCAATTATCCAATTATGTCTTCAAGTTAAATAAATATCTTTATTTATTTAATTTTCCTAATTATCTTCTTGAATGAGGATAATATTAGATTTTTCAAATTTTTACTTGAAAATATGTTCCTAATTTTCAAACATCTTAAATATCTCATTAATTTCAATTTTTAATTCAAAAATGAGGTAGGCATCCCAAAAAATCTGCTTTTTCCTTTTTTGTCGCTTTTTTCCTCTTTCTCCTTCATCCTTCCTCAAATGGAAGCTCTATCGTGCACTCAATCTCATCCGTCCATCTAACCAAAAATTGTTTCAATCCTACATTCAGAATTTCAGGAGCCCGTAGGAGGAGAGAACTTAGAAAGTGACTAGGAACTTTCAAAGAATCTAGTTAGTTGAAACCTTGTTCACCCATCCTAACACATCCATTGATATGATCCTATATGAAACCTGTATCTTTGGCTACACTCAGAAGTATCACATGCATCTCATTCCATCAACTCAGAATCTTTGGAGGAATACAATGAATTAATATGGTTCTCCCCATTGAAGAAGAGGAAACAATAATACTAGCACCCTTACTACAACCCAATCTAGGATTTCATGATAAGAAACTATATATAATTTTAGAATTGCATATTTTAGCTTAGAGAGCACATTCTTGGTTGGGCTAAATTCCAATTGTTGGAATCACCACTACCGTTACACCAAAATATCAAGTTGTCAATGAACGGGAGAGCGGTCAGAGACAAGGATCCATGGGAGGCGGGAGGAAGCCATGTCACAAAATCCAAGGAGGTGCTAACTGACTGGGGTTCCACAAACTTCTTTTAAGGAGACCACATGGTGACCTCCTAGGATTTTTGGTTGGACCAAATTCCAATTGTTGGGATCATCATTGTCATTATGCCAAAAGCTCAAGTTGTCAATGAATGGGAGAGCAACCAAAGACAAGGATCCACGGGAGGAGGGAGGAAGCCATGCCACAAACCCCAAGGAGGTACTGACTGACTGGCCAATAAGGGACCACAGGGTGACCTCCTAGGATTCAAACTCGTAACCTAGTGCTCTGATACCAATTGTTGGAATCACCTCTGCCATTACGCCAAAAGCTCAAGCTATGAATGAATGGGAGAGCGGCCAAAGACAAGGATCCACAGGAGGTAGGAGGAAGCTATGTCACGAACCCCATGGCCAACACCAATAAACCTTAGAAAGAGAATGCGAGGAAGAACAAAAGAGAATTGATCAAAGATACAAACAACATCAAAATCAGACCAATCCTACACCTCGATAGTAAAATTAAACCTCGTTTCACCCTATTGTCAATTTGTGCTTAAATTAGGGTTTTATTGGTCAAAAATTGAAAAATTGAAGCTCCGTCACTCTACTATGTAGTTGGTTCAATCTCCTATAAATTTGCTTCAATCTGTTGCACAGTTGGATTAGTGCATAGTTGGTCAATTCTAGTGCACAGTTGGTTAAGATTAGTGCACAGTTGGTTCAATCTACTGAGTAGTTGGTCATTTTCTGGGTAGTCGGCAAGTACACTTGGATTCTTGAATCATCTTGATCAATTTAAAGTTTCATTTCAGTTTCTTGGGTTACTAATCAATCTCTTGCAACATTCTGGGATCTGTGGGATGAAGATTGAATTCAAAACTACTCATACAATCTAATGCAAGACATTATCAAAGACAACTTTTGAAACAAATTGTCTTCATAATTAGAAAACATTTGGGATTTAGGCATTAAAAAGAACACCTATCTTTGCGTTAGCTTTTCTTGTGCACATTTGTGCATGTGAGCGGTCCCATAGCTGACTCACACTATCCTCTCCCCTTGTCCCTCATGGCCCTGGGTGCACAAGAAAAGTGTCAACAATGCTAATATTTTATTTTTTAAGGTAGAGGTCTTGCCTCCCAAGTATCCCATTAGGCCAAGTGAGAGGGAACAACCCAAGTGGTAATGGGCTAAAGCCAAGTCACCTCTCAGCCGCTATATAAAATGTGGGATGAAAGTCTTCACAACAGGTGCTAATTGCCTACCTACACCAACTTCCCCAGTACTTGTTTTCTACAAGAAGGAAGCCTCCCAAGGGAGAGAGCATATACAGGTGCCCAAAAGAGAGTCTTGTACTAAAAATCTTTTTGTTTAATGTTTTCCAAAAACCTTCTACATGTTGACTCAGGCGTTGTGATATGTGCATGCCGAAGAAACCCCTCATGTTCCCTTCAACTTTAGATAGTAAATTTCTCAAGATCTTTGGGTCCTTAGAAATTCGAATCTTGGTATGCCTGAGAAGTGTGTGCCATGGACTAGAGTCAGTGCTACCAAGATTCTATCTATCCAACTGAATGTGGTATTCTGGGTAAGGGGATTCAACAAGTATTATCTCTTCCTAACTTAGGATTGTACTTAAATGTGTTCTCTTTATATTCAAAATCAAGCAACCATTCTGCATTTTGTGTTTATCAATCACTTGAAAACAAAGACATAAATTTTCAACAAACAATTGTCAAAAGGTATTGAATATTGTCACTCAAACATTTTTCACTACCTGAATTGTCTCAAAAACATTTCAAACCAAACAACAAAAAAACTTGTTTCTACCATCATATAGCTCTCATTTTATAATTACATAGTCACGCATTTAGTCATTCTAAAGTTTTAGGTTTGCATAAATCTTAGGTTCCAATTTATCTTTGCATTCTCATTATCATTTCAATAGGTCTTAAGATTGCATTTCATCCATCCCCCTTTATATCAAATCATTAGTCTCATATTAAGTCTCCTTAGAATGTTTCCCAAATAGTTTGTACATACATAATAGTTGTAGGTCCATAAGCTTCATTCAGTCATATTACCCTTGCATTAAGTCATAGATTTCCCACTCAGTCTCATTATAGGTTATCCTATTCTCATTTTACTAAGTTGCATTTTGCATTCAATCCTAAAACCCAAAAACAAAAAAAATGTCATCTAGCTTCATATTTTGCATTTCAAAAATCCCAAAAAAATAACATAGATCATAGTGCACATGGTTAAAACACATTCCCAAACCTCTAGGCGAAAAAGAGACATAATGGAGGAAATTCCTTTAAGACAATCATGATCACAATCCATGCAATCTAGAAATATTGAACAACCTGTCTCTACTCCAGGGATAGGTCTGAACCCACAAACTTATCATGATACAACAAAAATAGGGGTAGGACCTAATTTTCAAACAACAAAACCACAAGAAGAGAATAGTCCATTGACAACATTTTCCAACTTACCACTGATTCTAGATCTAGATCCATCAACACAAGGCTTTATCCAACCAGGACCATTTTTCAGGAATGGAACTTGTTCTGTATCCAAACTTTAGTTATGTCAGACCCAAGCCATCCCTAAATTTCAATGTGCAATCAGAAGGATCATCCAATTCAAAATCATCCTAAGAGAGTCTTTTTTCTCTAACCAAAGTGTCAAAAATAGATGGACAAAGCTATGAATGACCCATGAGTCATTGAAAATTTAGATAAATTAATCTTCATAGATTCATTGCAATTTATTATTAATAGACTCAATGAAAACTTGGCCTCAAAATCTGAATATCTAACCTAGATAAAAGAACTTGAAACCCAATTTAGAACACAAGAATAGGTACCACAAGTTCAGCCACTAGCTTAAACAAATCCTCCTAAACAAACAAATCCTACAATAGGACACACTAGGGAATACCTAGGGAAAAGACTTTGCCTTGTGCAAAACACTTCAAAGGCACCCTTTGATAAATTTGACAACCCCTTGTTTAGTGTAGCATCATCCACACAACATATTCATCTTCATAAGGTAGCCATGGGAACATTGACAAACACTATGTGACCCTCAACAGTAAATGTTTAGCACCTCGTGATTTAGGAAATAATTACTTACATAACAGGAATGCCATATATTCCTCCCTTAGATGAAAATGTACAAAGAACCATTGTTACACAAATGACAACTGCTCTTGTCCCACTGATGCAAACACAATCTCATGAACCAATGACAAATACACTAGTCAATATTCTTACATATTAACCAAGAAATGCTCTACCTTAAGAAGGCGTAAACATGATATCTCATTCTAGACCTCGAAGACATAGAAAACGCAAAACAGATATGCTCAATAACTTTCTTGAACAATCAGGATACACGCAACCAACCACTTGAGAAAAAAAGTGGCTACACAACATCAATGACAAGAACAACCTATTGTATAAATCAATACTGCATTTCAAAACACTAGACAAATACATCAAGAGACACAACAACAACCTATCATCCAATCGCATCAACAACAGTTTGGATATCAGCAACACCAACAACAAACGCCTCTAGCTCCCCAAGTACAAAAAAGGACACAATCAGGAGTTCATCAAATGCCAATATTACAAATATAATAACAACATCGTCAACCCCTTACAATTCACACTCAACAACAATACCAACCCCTAGTCAAAACAACAATACCATTTTTGCAAGCACCACGACAAAATCAATACCAGGACACTAGAGTAGAACAACATGAAGATCCATATCTAGATACATCAATTGCAAGTACGCCTCATTCTACCATCCTAGGATATCAAGAACAAAACCCCTTAGGAGAAACAACATATAGAAAATGAGCTTACAATGATGAACCTTTGAGACAAGAACCTATTGATACCATCACACAATAGATTGAGAGGCTATCCAAACAAGTAGAGGCTCATTAGCCAACCTTTGTACCAGAGGATGTGTTCTCTTGGTGGACCATGCTCCCAAGGAATAATTTTCTTTGGACCCATTTTGCTCTATCTTTCTCTTACCCACAAGGATAAGATCATATTCAATGTCAATTGCTAAGTTTTGTGCAGGTACAAGGTTAACTAGAGTTTATATTATCAAAAAGAAACTTATCTCAGGCACTTGAGAATTGATGAAAAAGCACTTCAAACTTCCAGCAGTGGACTGAGAATCAACTAGAATTTTGTTAGACAACTTGTTAAATTTAGCCACAAACTCTCGCATGGGTTCGTGTGGCTCCTTTTTCATTTGAGTCAACTATGCTAACAATGCATGCACATCCTCTACAAGATTTAACCTCTCTTAAAACTTTATTCTAATAGTATCCCAATTTGTGATGGTATGTGGTGCAAGGTGGTAGAACCAATCTGCAACCACATCTTGTAGAGTTTCAATAAAAAGTCTCACTGAAAAATCTTCATGTTCCACACCAAGAACGCCACATGCAATATAGAAGGCAGCAATGTGATCATTTGGATGTTGTCTTCCATCTCCAAAGAACTTGGGAAAGTTCTTCCTCGAACCATTAGGAAGAGCATTTAAGGGTAAAGTCAAATTCAATGGACCAAAAGTATTCCCCCAAGGACCTTGAGCGACCATTTTACATGTCCCTGGTGAAAGATTGAAAAACTATAAGAAATTAAATTGCAATGAATAGGATACCAATATACTTCAACAGAAATCATGAGTCATGTGTATTCATCCCCAACAGAGTCACCAAAAACTGTTGGTTGAAAATTTTGTACACTTGGGAAGATGTGCAAAATTGTGGTTTCAGCCACAATGTGTGAGTATAAAACTCTCCCAATTTAGGGAAGGCTCCCCCTCTACTACTAACACTAATCTAATTTGGATGGGATAACATCTTATTCTCCTTCTTCAGAACAAACATTATTCTTTCTCTTATTCTAGAAAATAAGTTACAACAACAATGGTACAAAGATGAAACTTTTTGTAAGATTTTTAGAACATAAAGGGAAGAAAAGTTTCCATGAAAGCACAAAGAATTCCGTCACTTCCCTAGGATGGGAAAATAGAAATTAAAAAAAAAGTCTTAAGCACTTCTGCTGTCCTATCAACCTTCTCAAAATGATAACAGTGTACAACACACAACAACTCAAAGTTTGTCTATATGATGCACTTCACCTTACATACACAAGTCTTAAAAAATAAAAGCAACACAAAGTCTACAATTTATATCCTTACTTGAGATTTATAGACTAGCTTCAAAAGTGATAAGCAACTCAAACTCTGCAAGACCAAGTCTGAAAACCAAACCTATAACTCTAAATACAATTAGGAGCTCAAAGTCTAAAAGATTCAATTTAAATCCCTCTTGAACAGTAGAACAAAAATCACAATCAATTCCAGAAAATGTCATCACATAACAACTTGAAATGGCACAAAGTCTCACCACAACTTGCCTCTTTTATTGACAGCAATTTGATTTACATAAAAGCTCAAAGTATTAGAGTGCACATACAAACTAGCAGAATTTTGTTGCATTGCCAAAAGATCCTCATTACAAAGAGCACCCTCATATATATATAGGAGAGGGGATGAGAGAAAAATGTGGGAGAAGTCTAATTAACAAAGAATTTTTCCACAACTTGCTATGACATATTCAAATTATAGTTCTATTATCTTTCGACTTGTAATTTATTTACATGCAATTACAATTTACAAGAATGCAAATAATGTGATTACTTGCAATTACAATTTTTGACATTACATGTAATTTGTCAAATCTAAATTACAAATGCATAATAGAAATTATTTTGTGTCCAAAACATGAATCTATTTACATCATCCTTTGTTTTATCTTCATGCTATTATAAGACACTTTGTAATTAAAGTACTCAGGTTTGGGAATGGCATCTTGAAACAAAATAAGAACTTGCACCCTTCATAGTCTTTGTGTCCTTGGCTAGTGAACTTCAACCTTATCACATGCTTGGGGTAGTACCATTTCTTCAGATTGGAAATTCTTCTCTTTGTTGTGTTATTTCTCCATGCTTGATTCACTTTGTCATTGGATGAATTCTATTTACAAATGACTTCATGAGGAGTATTGACCCTTGGGTTGTCCCATGAATTACTGTTGTATCTCTTCTTATTTTGTTTAATAATGAAGAACCCATAACACCTTATTCAAGATGAAATTGTTATAAAACAATGCCCATGCCTTGATTTGTTGGTTTGATAGATCCTATGTGTAAACAAGACTGACAAGGGAAGGAATAAATTGATGCAAGAACGAGATCATAAGTGAATTTTGGGTTTTCCAGACTGCATTACATGTGTGTAAAAACAAGAGAATTGACTTGCAATTGAGGGGAACAAACATGCAACTTCATATGTGTAATGGGAAAATACGAGTTTGCACTTGTAGTTGGATCCTAGAGACTCATTTCTAAGTGTTTTTGAGTGTGTTTTGGACAAATTTCAAGTTTTTGGGTGTTAACTACACATGACAAGAGTGCAATCAGGTTTTGTAGTAGGCACAATACATAACAACAAGAGAAAAAGAATGGGTTTTATGTTACATGTTGCATAAAATGTACACTTAAGCCAAATCAGGTTTTAAGAAAGGCAAAACATGAAACACTTTTTTGAAAATCGAGATTTGGGAGCTTATATACAAGTGATTTTTGAATGTTGAAAAACAATTACAATCAGGTTTTAGAGACCTGATTGCAAGTGAAGATAACTTGATTGAAAGAAGGTGAAAAGGGACTTGCAATCGGGTTCTAGAGACCCAAATGCAAGTAAATTAACTTGCATTTAAAATGTATACCCTCACACTTGCAATGATGTACATAAAACCCAACTTGACTTGATAAAACCGCACAACCAAATGAACATTAGTTGTAGTTGAGTCTTAAAGACCTGATTTTAAATAACAATACAACTTGTAATGATGCCTCAAAAACCTGACTTGACAAGTAACTTGACAATTAAAACAATGAACTAACTTAAATAGGGTCTCAGAGTCCTAATTACAAGTAAGTGCATTTACTTGTAAAGTCATCCAAAAGTTCCTACCATTTGTAGTGAGGTCAAAAAGTTCCTACTTGCAATGACAACAAAAATTTCCTACTTATAGTGACTAACCTGAAGCCCACCTGTTTATGCTCTCAGTTTGTTCAAAATCCCCAGAAAATTTGTGGAAGCTATTGAAAGAATCCAAAAAAAGTTTCTTTGGTTGGGGGCGAAAGTCAAAAAAATAATTCCCCTTATTGTCTGGAATAAAATCTATTCTCCTAAGGCCTCAGGTGGGTTGGGTTTAAGGAATATTAGCTCCATGAATAAGGCTTTATTAGCCAAACAAATTTGGAGAATGAAAGGGGAGGAAAGAGAATGGAACTCTATCTGGAAAAAAAAAAATCTTTATATGCAACCTTCTGAGGAAGAATTCTTAGATGATTCTTTTATTGTTGAAGGTTCAACTATATGGAATGTTGTTCAATCAGCTAAAAGTTGGGCTGCTGCTGGACAAATTTGGAACCTTGGGGATGGTAGGAGAATAAGATTTTGGGAAGATAGGTGGATATTGGACAAACCTCTGGAGGAAGTTCCAATCCTTAATGAATGGAAAGACTGGTTCAAAAGCAGGTTTGGGGAGTTGGTCAGAAACTACTGGAGAAATGGGAATTGGATTGATTTTATCCAGTAGTGTCCGGGGCTTAAGTTCCATCAGATTTCTCTCTCTGCTAAAGTTCCTAGAGACAACAAAGATGACAGATTGATATGGAGGGAAACACCAGATGGGAAATACTCTGTTTCCTCATCTGTGGCTATCCATAATGAATATGTGGAAGAAATTCCTATTTGGGAAAAAGTCTGGAACAAGAAGTTAGTTCCTAAGGTTAATATCTTTTTTTGGATTTTCATCCAAAACAAGGTTTTAACCCTGGACAACCTTCAAAAGAGAGGTTTTGTTTTTTCTAACAGGTGTTCTCTTTGTTGTAGGGAAGAAGAGATTGCTTGCCATATTCTTCATCAGTGTACTTTTAGTCAGGAAATCTGGAAAATCATCTTAAGTAGGTGGAACTTGAGCTGGGTTTTTCCGAACTCCCTAGAGGAATCCTGGCAGCAATGGCATTGCCCCAATTCTAATCTTAAGATTGTGGAGACTTGGAGACTTACTCTTCCGAATGTTATCTGGAATATTTGGAAAGAGCGCAACAATAGGATTTTTAGGGATAAAAGTGCTACTCCTGAAGTGGTGGCGGATAAAATTTATAGGAGTATATTTGAATGTATCTATGGTACTGATTATGGACCAGCTGCTAAAGAAGACTTCAAAGATAGGTGGAACTTCTCTACTACTACTACTAGCAAGGAGAAGGGAAGAGAAGGCCTTGTTTGGTGTTTTCCTCCTCAGGGGTGGATTAAGGCTAACTTTGATGGGGCCTCTAAGGGGAATCCGGGTAAAGCTGGATATGGGGGCATTGTCAGGAATTTTGCTGGAAGTTGCTTAGTGGCGGTGGCTGGTCCTTTGGGGAGTCAAACAAGTCATTTTGTTGAAGCCTCAGCTGCCCTGAACACCTTAATTATAGCCAAGAATATTAATCATGATAAATTATGGCTCGAGGGAGACTCAATTAATATTATTAAGTGTCTGAAGGGGGAGTCGGAGCCATCATGGTCAATTGAAAATATTATCATGAAAGCTAGGGAAATTATTGCTAGTTTTAATGATATTATAAATCAACATGCATTTAGAGAAAAAAATATGGTGGTGGATTGTCTGGCGAACCTAGGTGTTAATTCTACTTCCCAAATGATTTGGCACGAGGAAGATGTCAACATAAACATTAAAGAGCTCCTTAGAAAGGACAGATATATGGGGAGGGAAGGACCGCATAATCATGACAGAGAATATGAATAATTTATACCTTGATAGAAAGGTAATTATTACCTGGCAAAGCGGTAGATCCCCAACCATTTCTTATAATACGCTGCACGCTTTGTGGGTCACCCAGTTCAAAATCTTGAGTAACTACAAGAAAGAAGTGTTGAGTTTGCAGAGGAACAGAGTTGATAATCCGAATTTGAAGATGGGAGGAGATTTAAGGAGGGATTATGATAAAGCTAGTGGATTATGACAAAGGTAGGGTCATAATAGGTCCTACTAAATGGTCTTATGTCATAATAGGTCCTCTTAAGGGGTCTTATGATATAATAGGTCGTATTATGACATAATGGGTCGTATTATGACATAATAAGTCATATTATGTCATAATATGACCTATTATGTCACAATGAGATCTATTATGACATAATAGGTTGTATTATGACATTATAGGTTCTATTATATCGAAATAGGTCCTATTATGACATAATACCCCTTAACATGTCCTCGTAAGGGGTATAAAGTCATAATAGGTCCTCTTAAGGGGTTTTATGACATAATATGACCTATGATGTCATAATAGGACCTACGATGACATAATAGGACCTATTACATCATCATAGATCATATTATGTCATAATTGGTCCTTTTATGACATAATACCCTTTAGAATGTCCTACTGAGGGGCATAATGTTATAATAGGTCCTCTTAAGGGGTCTTATAACATAATAGGACCAATTATGACATAACAGGTTCTCTTAAGGGGTCTTATGACATTATAGGACCTATATGACATAATAGGTCCTATAATATGATAATCGATCTTATTATGTCATAATAGGTCCTACTAAGGGGTCTTATGTCATAATAGGTCCTCTTAAGGGGTATTATGACACAAAAGGACCTATTATGTAACAAAAGGACCTATTATGACATAATAGGTCGTATTATGACATTATAGGTCCTATTATGTCACAATAGGTCTTGTTATGACATAA
The DNA here is from genome assembly GCF_030272615.1 of Cryptomeria japonica. NCBI lineage: Eukaryota > Viridiplantae > Streptophyta > Pinopsida > Cupressales > Cupressaceae > Cryptomeria > Cryptomeria japonica. The sequence goes on from NC_081411.1 coordinate 490,842,262, forward strand.
TACCTCTTAACAAGTCCTACTAAGAGGTATAAAGTCATAATAGTTCCTCTTAAGGGATTTTATGACATAATATGACCTATGATGTCATAATAGGACCTATGATAACATAATATGACCTATTATGTCATCATAGGTCCTATTATGTCATAATTAGTCTTATTATGACATAATACCCTTCAATAGGTCCTACTAAGGGGTATAATATAATAATACATCCTCTTAAGGGGTCTTATGACATAATAGGACCTATTATGACATGTCATGTCCTCTTAAGGGGTCTTATGACATTATAGGACCTATTATGACATAATAGGTCTTACTAAGGGGTCTTAAGTCATAATAGTTCCTATTAAGAGGTATAATGTCATACTAGGTCCTTTTGAGGGGTCTTATGACATAATAGGACTTATTATGACATAATAGGACCTATTATGACATAATAGGTCGTATTATGTCACAATAGGACCTATTATGACACAATATGACCTATTATGACACATTAGGACCTATTATGTACCAATGGGACTTATTATGACATAATAGGTTGTATTATGACATTATAGGTCCTATTACGTCACAATTTATAAAATCTTCTCAAATCTAGAATCTGTATATTATAACTCCTAGAGATCTGAAACCATTCTCAAACATCCTACTAATATATACATAAAATATAACTTAAAGTATAAGAAAGGAAAAAGATAAAGAGAAATATGCCTTAAACTTATATTTAATATTTCATGTATATATAGTTTGTTTGTTTTTTTTAAAAAAAATTAAAAAGGGAAACGGGATCCCGTTTGCTAAACATTTTTTTAATTATTTTTAAAAACGAAACTGGATCCCGTTTCTAAAAATTTCAACTTTTGTTCGGTTGTAGCTTCGGTTTTGGCTTGGGAAATGGCTTGGAGAGTTGACCCTTAGGCTTGGACCTGGTTTGACCTGCAACTTAAAGGCCAAATCAATCTTCATATAAAATAATGACTTCAAAAATATATCTGAACACCAAATTTTCAGAATTTTTTTAAATAATAAAAACCCATTATAGTAGAGACTGTCTAGATTCTAAATATGTAATTTTTAAAATAATTACTAATGAAAGAGATCTATAAACTCGAAATAACGTGGTTTTTTTAATTTTTTAATAACTAAGTTTTTTGAAAAAAAATTATATGACATCAAACTAGAGACAATTCTATAGAGTTTAAAAAAAAAAAATCCAAAAATGTTAAGTTTAGGTCTATGCTTGCCATACACAAGAATTTTTCAAAACAATGATTATGCCCAATAAAAAATTAACAAAAAAAAATTACAAAAAAATATTCTCATCAAAGGTGAGTGAGTTATAGATCTTTTCCCAAAAGGATTTATAAAAAAAAGTTCATTTAGGTCAAATTATGCTTGGCGTACACGGGTATGGTATGGTCCTGAAAAGTGACTTTTAAACTATAGGTTTTAGTAATGCCTATTCAAACTTCATTTTTAAGATCTAGATATTAAAATAAATTACATATTTGGAAAGTACACTTCGAGTACTACATTTTCTATTACTGAATTTTTTCAAGATTGATTCTTTAAGTGCCTCAAATATTTAGGTCAAACGGGATGAAATCGAAAAAAAGGGAAAAAACTTCCACTTTTTGGCCAAAAAGTGGACACAACTTCTTGCACTTACCTTGATAATGAGTCTGACAATGAAAGCCCTATCCACAGTGACTGCCTTGGCAAGGACAACAACCATCCTATGGAGGATGTGGATTACAAGGATAATGAGGAAATAGATGTGAATTCCGAGAGGGAAAGGAACAAGGAACCTGAGAAGGATATGACTAAGGACAGTTTAAGCGAGGACAAGGAAAGTGCGGATAAAGGGTTATTCCCGGATAACCTTAAAAAACTCACTAAGGCAAGACTGGATTATGACAGATGGACCTATGAACTCTTGAACAACCTAGAAAAAAAGGGGGAAAACACGGATGAGAAGAGGGAGAATGATGACAGGGAGCAGATAAAATGGAAGCAGGATATGGAGGAGAAGGTTAAATCGATGGAAGAAGGGAGAGAGGCCATAAAAAATTTGTTGGGCATTATCCCAAATATCATGACAGTTGTCACTAAAAACTTGGAGGATATTGCTAAGGTCTTTGATCATACCAGCTCTCCTAAACCGATGGTGGAACTTGACATGGATGATGAGACTATCCAGATTGGCAGTGGTGAAGCTACTCTGGTTGGTGGTGTTGCTAAGAGGACCAAGGCGAGTGTCAAGAAAGTTGTGGCTGCTTCTGCTAAGGATCTCCCAAATCTCAGGGATAACATCAAAAATCTGCATGGGATTAGCAACACCCTGGCTAATGCCCTAAAAAAATCAATTAGTTTCCCTTCTTGGGTCTGGCTGGTTTTGTTGGCTTTGTAGGGCTTTAGTCGGTTTTCTATGGTTTTCTGTTGGCTTTTCGTTGGCCTGTTCCTTTTTGTCTCTTGTTGCTTTTTCTGTTAAGCTCTGTTTGTAAAGGGTTTCGGGGCCCCTTCAAAACCTATTTTTACCTTAATCAAAAACTGTAGACACATATCTTACATGATTACTACACTTATTTATACAAATCATCAACCTTAACTCCAAGGTCGGATCAACACATAAGACCTAATTACAAAATTACATCAAATGATACATAAATCAATATGCAAACCAATACAATGTTGGCAATGACATAGCATGGACCCAAATAAAAACTTGGAACATGTGCACCACTGAATAACTCACCAAGATCATCCGCAACATGCAAGAACCATCAGTCGGCCAGAAAGTCATATAACATGAAGAATACCACCAGACCAATAAAATATTCAATAACATGCACAAAAATCAATGCGGACCACCAAAACACATGGAAAAAGATCGAAGAAGATCAACAAGCAACTTGAATTCCTCTGCAACAACCACACCAACTCAGATTACAAGAATCATCATCATTTCACCAACAGAGCTCAAGAACACCAACATAACTTACTGACAAACTAAAAGATACGCTTGTGAAGTTCCAAATCATGAACCACTCAAACTGAGAACACACATGAATGTCCCAAACACTCTCCAAAATCTGTACAACATAAAGAATCAATTTCAAAGCAATACAAACCAGAAATCACAACTCTACACAACAAAACCAATAGAAAAAACCAATCATCGCACCAAATCACATAACTTGATCAAATTACCTTTTGAAACACTGAAACTCATACTGAATCAAATAGAGATAAGTGTCTCAAAAACCATTAATTTGCATCGGCATATCTGTAACCAAACCAACCAAACTAGCTCTTTGCAACACCGAAGAACAAGAACACAGGAATATGTTGACATCAATGACAACAACACATTCTAACAACTCTAATATCCAACAATATCCCCCTTAAATCAACTTCGTCAATCTCCCCCTAAGATCATGCACATAATAGCAATCTAAGCTCTCTACCTGAGATAGATAAGATAGTTTTTCACATGCTTCTCTCCTCCTTTAACATCCATTCTAAAGGCATATACAAATCATTATTCTCTCCCTCTTAGAACAAACTCACAAATCTGATTATCTGAACCACATATTGACTACTCCTTTTGAGTAGTAGCACCCACTCATCAATTCAGATATCAGAATAAGACTATGAAGTCAACTGGATTGTTGCAATTCAATGCATCTATTTCATATTAGGAGGGGAAATCACCCCTAAATTCACTCTCAGATATACAAATATTTTTGCACGCAAAGGATTCATGAAGATATCTGCAATCTGTTCCTTTGTAGATACATACTCCAATTTGACTTCTTTCTCATTCACCTTCTTTCTCATTCACCTTCTCTCTCAAGAAATGAAACTTGATTGATATATGTTTTGTCTTAGAATGCAACACTGGATTCTTATAATTATTGATAGAACTTGAATTGTCACAATATATAACAGTAGGCTCATTATAAACAATTCTAATATCCTTCAACATTTTCTTCATCCAAATTGCATGAGTACAATTGCTACCAGCAATAATGTATTCAACTTCTTCAGTAGATAAATAAATGGCATCTTGCTTCTTACTTGCCCAAGAAATCAACTTCTTTCCTAAAAAGAATGCAACACTTGTAGTGCTCTTCCAATCATCAACATCACCTGCCCAATTAGCATTTATATAAGCACTTAAAATAAAATCATCATTCTTCGGATACCACAAACCATAATCAAATGTTCTCTTCAAATATCTGAATATCCTCTTCGCATCAATAACATGAATTTCCTTAGGATCTGCCTGGAATCTTGCAACAAGACATGCGACATTCTGATGTAGAGGCCTACCCAAACTCCTAATGACAAGCCCAAACAAGGTTAGGCTAGTGACCCCCTAACTACACACAAGGGTCCTTCAAGGAAGGACTCTACACCTTGGATGAAACTACACACTCATTCACTATGCTTAGGCCTACTCAAGATGAGTAAAAGGCTTCAACTCCTCATACAAGTTTTACCAGTGACCCCTACTCCTCGGAATTTTGAAGTTGGCCAACACATGTCATCTAAAGACTCTTTCAAACACTGGTTTTGGTTTAGGGCACCAATTCCTTATACCTCCTTTGTAAACCTACCCCCTTGACTTGCAGCCCTATTTGACGATAGAATGGACCTTAACTCAAAAATATTCCACACACTTGTAATACCCTAAAATTGGTCATCTAAACCATGGGCCCCTAATCTTGATAACATCACCAAGGTCCTAACCAAAGGCAATTAAATCAACTTTGAGCACATTATTAATTCTTTAATCATCAAATGTAACATGGCAAGTCAATTACTCAATATTAATTAAATATTTATTTAATTAATTGAATCATTCCAAGAATATCATTTTGATCAATTATCCTATTTAATTTATTAAATATACTAGCATATTTAATTAATTAATAAATTTCCATTTAATCATGCAAAAAAGGAATTAATTTATTACAAAAGAGGAATTAATTTATCACAAAGCAAGAGTTAAATTGAAAATAGAATAAAAGAATTGGGAGAGAATCAAACTTGAGATATTATTTCTTTTTCTAAATTGAGAACTTGAAATCAAAAAAGCAATTATTGAATTATTCTCTAAAATTGGAACTCCAAGCTTTTAATAAAAAGAAGTTCAGTTGCATTAAAAAGACTCTTTTCTTGAATAAATCAAAGAATTATCTATTTTATCACAAATGCATGGAATTAATTCATTCTTATTTCTAATGCAACTTGAACTTCTTATTTAAATGTATTTCAGTTAAACTATAATTGGAATCTATCTCGAAGTTAACTGAACCTGATTTCTCAATTATTCAATTAATTCTAAATTGTGCTTTTTCTTGATCTCTCTTGTGAATTCTCTATAATTTCAGCTTTCAGCTCTCATTCAAATCACCCCAGAGATATTTGAGAAACACCTTGGAGATTATTATTATGCTGATTTTGCTTTGGAGTCATTGAAGATCTTATGCTTGCTTTTTGAGATTATTGCATCTTAGTTTAGCTTTTTGCATATTTAGTTTACTCCATATTGCTTGAATCCATTATTGCTTGAATTATTCATCCATCTTGCATCCATATAGCTTAATATCATGCTCATATAGATTAAATCCTTCATCTCGATGTAGTCTAGTCATTGGTATTGCTTATAAAAATTTGAGAGCAATCTTATACTCGCATCTTTTAGAAGGCAATTAGTCGCTTTGTTATGGTTTATTATTTATTGATTCTTGATTTACTAACCCTACATATAATGACTTAATTGAAGTGTTGTGTCTGTAGCTATCAGACTATTTTCACTTTTTCACACACACATTTCTGGCACCCACCATGGGGCAAAAGACTACATTTTTCGGCCTCCAAGACTAACTTTTTATTTTTATTTTTTTTGGATTTTCGTTCGTACAGTTTCTGTGATTTGTCGTATGACATTTCTCATATGCTCAAATGAAAAATTGCAGGTGTCGTACGATTTGGTATGATTTATCGTACGATTTGGTAAGAATTGTCATACGATTCTGTATTTTTCAGGTTAAAAAGCAGATTTCATTTTTCAATTTTCTCATTCAATTTTGATTATACTGATGACTGACCTTGGCTGTTTATCTGTCTACCTGAGAATTTTTCACAGCCTAATCAGTTTTTTACAGAATGCTTGTCGAAGAATATGCTTGTCTCACAAAGACAATATGACTACTGATTCGTTGTCTTTGCAGGTTGCCTAAGAAGAATTGACCAAACATCGTGTATTCTTTAAATTTATTTTTATGCGCCTAAATTGCTATCTGGTTAAAGAACAAATCTGTATTTCATGTTTTAAGTAATTTCTCAGAGGTAGGAGAGTATGCTCTTGTCTTTTTTTTTGACAATCAAAAATCCAAACCCTTGAGGTGTTTTTATTAAGTTTGAGATTTGTATATCTTTAGCGGGCCAACCCTCCCGAGGAGCTAATAACTCTTAAACCCTTTACGACCTGTGTGAGAGGAACGACCCAAGTGGGAACGGCTAAATGCCAAGTACTCCAACCCACTATAAAATAAACATGATTTGATGAAAATCAAGTCAACAACAGTGCTCAGGAATAGCTCTCCTCAGTATCTTCGAGTATATTAAACCTTGGTTTTCAAGGCTGGGAGACCTCTTAATTGAGTTTATACCTCGACGCACCGAATTGACCCCTTACTAGTTCCAATTCAAATTAGAAGCTACTTGGTTCACCTCCGAAAGGGGGGATAATCTTTGTGCAAGAGAGATAGTAACTCTCCCAAGATACTTGTCATTTCATGCCCCCATTAGCGTTTGGAGTTGGATAATACGGTACTGAGAATCCATTGCGTGAGACTCAGCGACCGTATTCTAATTAGCTATTGGGTGTGTACCTGAGTCTACAAGCAAAGGTTTCTTCTCTCACCAATTTTTGTAGGGTTTGCATGTTGTGATTGGAATTATTATTCATACTACGTGTTTTATATGTTTTCATCCCTGAAACTGAAACTAAAATACCAAAACTAAAGAAAACAAGAAACAACTCAGTGATCAAAAACTCTGTCTGTGTCAAAACTAGTCTATCCCGGTCGAAACTCTATCCAAAACTAGTCTATCCCAGTCGAAACTTTGTCCAAAACTAATCTATCCCAGTCGAAACTTTTTCCAAAAATAGTCTATCCTAAGTCAAAACTTTGTCCAAAGCTAGTCTATTCTAAATCAAAATTCTATCCAAAACTAGTCTATCCCAGTCGAAACTCTGTCCAAAAAAAAACAAAAAAAAAAACTAGTCTATCCTAGTCAAAACTCTGTCCGTGTCACAAACAAGTATACCTCAACAATCAAAAAATCAATCCACCTCTAAACAGTCATCATCAGTCAGCGATCAAAACCCAGTCCATCTTAAATCTAGTTATACTCAGTCATTGAAAACTCAGAATTTTTGCCTCTGTCCAGCAAACAGTCGTACGATTCCTCTGATTTATCATCTGGTTTCATATTATGTGTCGTACGAAATGCCATTAGTCCTAGCAATCTATCAGTTGAGCCTGCATCTTGTTTTGTACGATAAAACAATGCATTGATCAGTCTATCATTCTAGACATACCCATCTGTCGTACGGTATAAGGCAGCAACTCGTACGAAATGTTGTTTATTGTCATCTTGAACCTATTGAATTGTTGTCTGGTCCTAAGACGCATGTCATATGAATCTTTGATTTTGTCAGTATAGAATAGTCAAACTTTCCTAAAATAGTCTACAATGAGCATAATTCTAGTTATCATCATCCCGAGCATAAACATATCAAGACAGTGTACCCCTGCCACTTGTGTTGCATGATTTTGTCGATAATCTTTCAGCTAGTTCAATCAACTACATATCAAACCTAAGTCACTTAGATAAACATCTTATACATGATAGATCTTTCTTGAAACCAGACTGAGTCTTAGTCACTTCTCTCGGATCAACTTAGATAAACATCTTATATAGGATAGATCATTCCTGAAACCAAACTAAATCTTAGTTACTTCTCTCAAACAATATGTTAACTGAACAACTATCTCTGAATTTGATCTTGACTTATGCATCACAAACAACTTTAGGTCACACCAATCAATAAAAATGCCTACTCAAACTAGGAGTTCTCGTAAGAAAGATGCCAAAGGAAAAGGGAAACCCTTTTCATATAAAAATAATCCATTTTTCGAAGAGGATCCCCTGACTGACAAACCTTCATCATTAGAGATACCAATTTATGATGAGCCTGTATCTCCCACTATACCTAGAATAGAACAAAATGATGAAGACAACCTCAGTATTCATGAAACCAATAATTATCCCTCATCAAGTGAAGTTGAAGATTTTGAACCTCCCGAAAAAGATATTCATAAATGTCAAAAGGATAAGGATTTCCGAAAAATGATGAAGGCTATCATGGCTAGAGAAAAAGAAGACTATTTTCTAGAGCTAGCAAAACAAGGTGCCAAACTTCCTACTAGATATGATGTTCAGACCCTCGTCACTAAAAAGGAAGAATCACCCATAATAATGGTCCACAGAAAATTACTAGCCTTACAGACTAAGATCACGGAATTGAAAAACAAGGATAAATCCCCAAAACAATATTCTCTGGAGACAATATGCCCATTTCCATTTGACAAAAACCTATACATGCCTACATTCCCTTCAAGAGTTGAGATCCCAAAATTTGAAAAATATGATGGTACTTCAGATCCTCAAGATCATGTCGGAGAATTTTGTGCTGCCTGCATGGAGTTCATGCATGATCAAATGTATCTCATGCGCCTTTTTCCAAGGAGTTTGGGAGGACAAGCTATGGAATGGTTCTCAAGTCTACCTAAGGGGATAAAAACTTTTGAAGAACTAATCCAATTGTTTTTACAACAATACTCCTACAACATTCAACATCCTGTCACTATGATCAAACTTTGCAACACCAAATAGAAAACAAGGGAGCCTTTTCTCACTTTCCTCCAACGTTGGAGAAAGATGTTCTCTAGGTATTCACAGCCTATCCCAGATGTTCAGAAAAATCTCGTCCTTGAATTGAAATATAGTATCCAAATGCAAGTACACCCATCATTTAACAAAATGGTAGATAATGCTATCCGAATGGAAGATGTGCTTATAAAGAAAGGAGATATCTTGCCTTGGAAAGAAACACAACCAGGATCTAGCTCTAAAGAGAAGAACAAGTATTGGAAGTATAGCAAAGACAATAATAAGAAAATTGTTAATGACGAAGTAGTAGACATTGTTAAAACCAACTCAAAGCCCATGATATTCCACTTGGCTAATGGCACACAAGCACTCAAAGTAGCTGAAACCACAACAAAAAATCCTCCGAAGAAAGAAAAAGAGTGGTTCAAAGAGAAACCTTGGCTTTTGAAACCTAGACGAGAATTCACTCCTCTTGAAGAATCATATGAATCCGCTTTCAAAACTCTACTAGCTAACAACCTGATAACGTTACCAGATAATTCTAGGCCATATGATCTAGAAGTCAAACCAAAATGGTGGAGAGAAAATGAATACTGCGACTTCCATCAGAATAAAGGTCATAACACAAACAACTGCATGAAGCTCAAACACGAGATTCAAGATCTCATAGACGTTGGTAAAATTATTGTTGGGAATCACCCAACAAATGCTGATCATAAAGCTTTTAAGGATCCCTTACATGTTTACAAACAAGGTGATTCTTCAAAGACTAAAGGAGGTGCCAAAGTAAATTATACTTATACCAGCAATGACAACGTCATCAACATGATTGAGCCTTCCCAATCTGAATATTGCAATGTGATTATAATCCAAGATAAACAAAATGAATCATGATATGAAAAGGCTATCACCCATTCCCAAAAGAAAGTCACTCTCCAAGGAGCTAGTTCTTCAACTCCAGCTCAAACAATGTCAAACCTACTAGCCTCGTTAAACAAACAAAAAGAATCAACATTTGATAAATTTAAAAGGCTAACTTCATCATCATCCTCTGGATATAGCATTGTTGAACAATTGAAAAAGACAAACGCTCAAATTTCCATCCCTAAATTACTAAAAATCTCTTCTACTCACAAAGAGATCTTGGACAACGTAATGTTCCAAAAGATTTAGACATTGACTGGTTTCAATCCATGGTGGGTCATCTGACTTTACCTCACTATCTGACCTTCTCTAAAGAAGATGACAACTCGCTAAATCATCCACATAACCAGCCATTTCACATTGAAGCCATGATCCATAAACATAGAGTCAAACATGTTTTGATAGATGGAGGTGTGGGGTTGAATATCTGTACTTACAAACTACTTACACAACTAGGACTTTCTAAAAATATCATTGATCTGGTCAAGAAAATAACAATTAAAGCCTATGATGAAGAGGAAAGGACCTCTAAAGGTCAGGTATCATTACCAATTAGGGTGGGACCTGTAGAAAGAGATGTCATTTTCCAGGTACTTGATCTTCCTCTGTCATACAATAGCTTACTAGGCAAGTCGTGGATTCATGAAATGAAGGCAGTTCCATCTACATACCATCAATGCTTAAAATTTCCTTATAACGGAGTTGAGGTCAGTATTCCTGCTGATACAAATGTCCCTTGTAATGCATTGACAAAAAGGTGTTGATACCTTTGTGCCTCATAATAGAGCAGTCTCTACAAATGAAATTTCATAAGCCCCGATGAAAGACTTGGAAAAGAAATTGAAAATTACCAATACTAGCATGGATGGATACAAGATAGAACCAGTACTTTCATTAGTCTCTCTTCCCCCATCACCAAAATAGTTGGGCCAACCATCAGAGGCTATTGAAACACAGACTTCAACTCTGAATATCATATATGATGGTCTTTTTGTACAATCTTCTACTTCCCTGGCAGATGAAATAGAAGAAGATGTTGTTCTAAAATGGCTTTTTAAGGAAGATAGTGAAAACAAAGAAGTACGACATGATGAGATTTCCTCAACACAATATGGTACAGGCTATAGAATGATTCAACACATGGGATATTCAGGTACTGGTCCCCTGGGAAAACATCAAGAGGGTATTATTAAACCGATTCAGCTGCAAACAAAATCAACAAATGATAAGGTTGGACTGGGGTACAATCCAAAAAAGACATCAGACCAAAAACATGCTTCTAAATCTAAGTGGCAGAAAAGGATATCGCCTTCAATATTACAGGAAACAAACACTCAACAAACTCAAGCAGAGTGTGTAAAAGAGAAAGAGGAATCAACAATCAAGAAAGAAGAAACAGTTTGCACTCAAGTTCTGATGGTGTCGGCTACAACAATACAAAGAGTTGAGGTCCCAGAGGATATAAGAGATGAAGTAGAAAGAATCAGAGAATTGTTTACACCACTGAAAATTCCAGTCACATACACTGGTAGGCAGCAAGTAGACGATTTAGAGACTGACTCAAATGAGTATGAATGGGGTCCAGACCACCTCTCAGATACATCAAGTACCAAAACTCCAGAAGATTCTAGCGGTATCATAGATGATACTCAAGAGTTGATGTGCTTAAAGCTAGAAAAGGAGATACAGAAAATCAGATGAAAAAGACAAGCAGACTATGAACAAGTGTTGAAGGAAGGAAGAATACCAGAAAATTTTTCATCCATTATGTACCCCTCTAATAAGACAGAAAAAATTAGGTATGGGATTACACAAGAAGAATTGGAAGCTACAGAAGCATAACTAGTCATCAGTCTAGAGGAAGCTAAATGGAGTAAATGAAAGGGAGTCACAGAACCATCAAGATCATGTCAACAGGTGTGTCAGATACAAATGCTAAATGAGACAAATCTTGAAGGAAATTGCAGCATTAAAGATGTTAGTGTTGATACCATACATACACTCACTCAACCTCTTGAAGAAGACTCGGAAACTTCATCCAATGACTTTGACAATAGTCCTGTTTATGACAATATCTACTCAACATCAAACTCTGAATCCTCTGATATAAATGGCAAGAATCTGTCTATTAATCTTGTTACTGTCAAACCTTGATATGAAGTTCAGCCTGGCATAGAGAATGATGCCACAAGTAGGTCTATTGGATTAGGTCGACTAAATATTAACGTGCACTTTAATAATCATGTTCTGACTTTTCCTAGTCTTGAGACATTTACGCAAGGTATCCTTCTGGAACTCGACTTTTCAATCTGCAGTTGTGATAACAATACTGTGAACTCCCTTGAACCTGTCCATGCTCTATCATTGGTACATCCCGAATTAATTGACTGTAGTCTACATGACCAACCCATGAATGTACCTACTTTTGCCAGTGACTCTACGCTAGCTTATTACCTAAATGTGGTTGAACCCATGTACTCTTCCACCAGTGAACAGAGTGAAAACATGACAAACTTATATCAAGTATCTTAGTTGCAAAAACCAAAAAAATAAAAATAAAAGATCTGATGGCGAAAACCACATTGTGGCGGTGTCAAAATCTAAAAAAGAGAAAATAAAGGATGTACCTAAGGGTGAAAACCTCTCTAAGGCACCTGAAGGTGAGATACTTGATATACTGCCAAGTCACTTCTAGGAGAGATCTTCTATATTGATTGAGCCAACTCAACCAGTGAACATTGGGAGTCAAGAGAAACCACACATCATTCATGTAGCTCAATCATTATCAGTGAAAGAATTGAAAGATTTCACTCAACTCTTTTCAGAAAATAAGATCAATTTTGCATGGACATACTCTGATATGCCAGGCCTGGATCCTGGTCTTATCATGCATCATCTTTCTATCACACCAGGAGTTAAACCAATCAAGCAAAAACTCCGTAAGATGCACCCTCACGTGGCATTACTAGTCAAAGCTAACCTAGAAAAATAGTTAAAAGATAGATTTATCAAAGCTATAGACTATGTGGAATGGATTTCAAACATAGTACCTGTGTCAAAGGCAGACAAATCTATTAGGGTTTGCATAGACTTCAGAGATCTTAACAAAGCTTGTCCAAAGGATGACTTTCCATTGCCAAACATTGATATGATAGTCGATATGACTACTGGGTATGAGATGCACTCACTAATGGATAGATTCTTTGATTATAATCAGATCAAAATATCTCTTGGAGATCAAGAAAAGACAACTTTCAGTGCATGGGGAACCTTTTGCTCGAATGTCATGCCATTTGGGCTGAAGAATGCAAGAGAAACTTATCAAAGAGCAGTAAAAACTATATTTCAAGATATGATGCATAAGAATATGAAAGACTATGTTGATGACACTTTAGTAAAGAATATGAAGAGATACACACATATTCAAGAGCTAGGCCCTTTACTAAATAGAATGGAAAAATTCAAACTTCGGCTAAATCCAAAAAAGTGTGCATTCGGAGTGACATCTAGTAAACTACTTGGCTACATCATTTCAAATAAGGGAATCGTGGTTGATCCTGAGAAGGTCCAAGCTATAATGGAAATGCTGCCTCCGAAGAACATCAGTCAAATGAGAAGTTTACAAGGACGTCTCCAATGAATGAGATGCTTCATTTCTCAACTGGCAGACAAAGCTCAACCTTTCACAAAAGTATTAAGGAAAGGAGTAATATACAACTGGGATCGAGAATGTGAAAAACACCTTTAGCAGATGAAATAGTACTTGTCCAATCTACCAATATTGATGCCACCAATTCAGGGAAAACCATTGATATTATACATATCAGTCACTGATTCATCATTGGGGGCACTTCTGGCACAACAAGATGAAAATAAAAAAGAGAGAGCTATATATTACTTCAACAGAACATTGGTGTCTTATGAAATGAACTACACTATAATAGAAAAATCATGCTTGGCATTGGTCTTTGCATCACAAAAATTGAGATACTACATGTTGGCACATTCCATCAAGCTAGTAGCTAAGATTGATCCACTCAACTATCTTCTCAGCAAAGCAACACTCATCGGAAGATTGGCAAAATGGGTCATGGTACTTATAGAGTTTGATATTGAATATGTGGAACACAAAGCCATCAAAGGACAAGTAATTGCAGATCAACTCACTGAAGCTCCACTTGAAGACACTCAACCATTGCATATAGAGTTTCCAAATGAATCAATAATGCACCTTACTCAACAATCATGGAAGATGTTCTTTGATGGATCTTTCACCCAAAATGGTTCTGGTTGTAGAATACTATTTATCACTCCTCAAAAATATTCAATCCCGAAGGCTTACAAGATTCTTTTCCCTTGCACAAACAATATTGCAGAGTATGAAGCTTTGATAAATGGGATCAAGCTAGCTATTGAATGGAAGGTTATGGAGTTATATATCTATGGAGATTCTCAACTAATTATCAATCAAATCAATGATACATATCAGACTCGAGATGAGAAATTGATGCCTTATAAGAGGATGGTTGATGATCTCATGAAGTATTTTAATTTTGTATCATTCCAGCACATTCCCAAATTAGAAAATAGAGCAGCATATGTTATGGCCACCTTGGCATCTATACCTGAGTTATAGGAATCTAATTTTTTCTTTGAATTTCTAATTTTTTCTTTGAATTCCTGGTGGAAGAGTTACATTACCCTACCTATGATTCCTCTGAGTCCCAAATAGTCTATTATATTATTGGACATGACTCATCTTGATATAACCACATTTACTCTTATCTGCGTGACCAAATTGTTCCAAAAAATCTTACCTGTAATGAGAAAAGAAACTTAACCCAAAATGCTTCACGGTATGTCATCATTGCTAGCGATTTGTTTAGACAAAGTTTGGATGGTACATTGCTTAGATGTCTAGAAACTGAAGAGTCTAAATGTGCATTATCAGAAGTCCATGAAGGTATTTGTGGATCTCATTCAAATGGTCTTACTTTAGCTCGGAAACTACTAAGGGTTGGCTACTACTGGCCAGACATGGAGAAGGACACTATAAAGTTTTCTATAACTTGTGAGAAATGTCAGCTACATGGAAATCTCATACATGCTCCTGCAAGGGATCTCATACCCTTCATCACACATTTGCCTTTCCAGCAATGGGCCTTTGATCTCATTGGTTAGATCTATCCTGCATCATCCAACAGACACAAGTTTATCATAACTACCACTAAGTACTTCACTAAGTGGGTAGAAACGATTCTTCTCATCAAAGCAACCAGTAAACAAGTAGCTCTGTTCATTTATTTGTAGGTATGGGATACCTTCATCCATCGTGACTGACAATGGAGGAAAATTCAAGAATAAAGATCTGGACGAGCTCTATGAGAAATTCAAAATTAGACAACACTGGTCATTTTTTTATTACCCTCAAGGTAATGGACAAGCTGAGGCATCTAACAAAAACCTATTGACTATTTTACACAGAACAGTAAACAAATCTGGGAAGGATTGGCATCTGCAGCTCAATCCTGTATTATGGGCTTACAGAATGAGTATCGGAACACCTACTGGGGCTACACTTTTTCTTTGGTGTATGGGTCTGAAGTAGTATTACCTATTGAAGTAGAAATACCATCTCTAAGAGTTTCTTTGCAAGGTCTTGTTACTGATGAAGACTATAGGATATCTAGATTGCAAGAACTCAAATTGCTAGATGAACGTCAACAAGTGGCGTTTGATCATCTCAGAGTGTATCAAAAGAGAATGTCCAGAGGATATAACAAGAAGGTTCGACAAAGACAATTTCAGGTTGGTGACCTATTTCTGAGATAAAATCCTAAAAAACAACAGTTTCAAGACAACAAAGGGATGTTTGAACCCAACTGGCTGGGTCCCTTCATCGTTACTACAATATTTGGCTATGGTTCCTATCAGCTCTCAACATCGGAAGGAGAATAGATCCATGAACCAATTAACACCATCCATTTGAAGAAATTCTTCACTTAGCATTCTCTGCTCCAAGCAACCCGTACAACTAAATTTTTTTTTAAAAAAAATCATAAAAAGTCCTAAAAAAAAGAAAAAAAAATGCCCTGGTGAAAACCTGGTAAACAGGCACCTTGGTTAAAAAATGAATCTCTGCCAAGTAGGTGAAAACCTGTGAAACAGGTGCCTCTTGCACTCAATGCTCCATCTATCAACGCAACATTGGCGTTTCCCACTTTCATGCATCTTTATTATCACCTGTACATATATTTCAGTCACTTTTGTGACATTCTGGTTCGTTAGAACCCTCGTGGCTTGAAACTAATTAATGTTCTAGTCTTAGGTTAATCGACAGAGCAATTTAAATGTCCTAAGCAGTATCAACCAAGTCATCTTTCTGTTAGTGAAACCTGGTCGTCCACTCTGATTCAATTACCTGTCTCCTAACTACCGAAGAGTTTTTATCATTGAGTACACAATTAAAACAACAAAATTGAAAACAATCACTAAACAGTTTGAGCTATGAATGAAAATTTACTTTGTATGGTGTCTTTTATATTAATTTTTTATTATTATCCATCTGAGTAACTCAAGGAAGTCTATCTTGACTAAGAGGAGCAAGGATTGGGAGCATAATATTTTCTTTATTTTCTGCTTGTAGGAGTGGTGTTGATGATCTGGAAACATCTAATAAGCTGGGTGTCTATGATAAGAGCCTTCATATCAAGGTGAAATCACCACACATACCTCAACTCTGCTTATTTGTATGCTACAGGGAGGTTCCCATCATTTCTTTGTCTGTTTTGAGCGAATTTCTTTATCATGCAATCTGGGTCCCTGCGTAATCTGTCCAAGGATATGAACAAAAAAAGGGTCATTGCGGACAAGATAATTAATATTGCACATGAAAAGAAAGGAACTCTAATTTCTCTGTTATGATTGTTATGCTCAGTGATGAAACTTAAGCATTTTAAATCCAATGACTAGGTTTAGGTTGCATTTCATTTTGCATCTCATTTTGCATTTCATTCTGTATTTTGTGAATTTAGAGTGATTTCAGTATGGTAATAATCTCTTTATCTTCTGAATGAGAGTTGGATGCATCATCATTTCTTAGCTAAGCGGTCTCTTTTTCATCATTTCTCCGATCGAGTACTTGTGTATTAAGATGTTAGCTGCATACATAAGCATCTTATATAGATTCATACATTTGCATTCATCTTATTGCATAAAAAGAGAGAAAAAATATATATATTTGCATTACTCATTTTCATCATTTATTTGCATATGAAAAGAAACAAAAACATTCATATTCATCTGCATTACATACATCCATGCTAAATAAAAAATGCATACATATAGAATAAAACATATAGAAGACATCTCATAATTGATCGACACAGGTACCATGAAGTCCAATCAAATCTCGTATATATATAATCATCAAGTCTGAGGGTACAAAATAATGTCAACTGACATATACAAACTCCCATCAGAGAAAGAATCGTAAGGGCTACAAAAAATGGGTGTGTCTACAAAAATCTCCGAGCTACAAAAATAAAATCTAGCTCTCAGCCTCTCCCTCATCACCTGGTGGAGGAGGTGGAGCCTACTGATCGAGATCCTGATGAGGTGCTCGCGTTCCCTCAGACCGTGCCATGTACTCTGAGTAGGGTACAACCTCGTGTGCTACAGGAACAGCTACAACGTAATAAGCTGCCTGACTGGTCTGGTGCAAAACCTCCTGCTGAAGAGAATCTTGCTTTGCCCTCATCATCGTGACTTGACAATCACGCTTTGCTCTAAGCTCCACAAGATGATGATCTCGCTCAGCCCTAAGCTTAGCTAGTTATTGGTCTCTCTCCGCCAGTTCAGTTTGTGCCACTGTCAGCTATGACTGCAAACCCGCTAGGCGTGCTCTCATCGACTGAGCTGCATCGGCCCCCTACTCTCTCGTAGGCTCTCCACCCCCATCTCCTCCACCATCTCCACCTTTGGCTCCACCTTGATCCTCCTGTCTCTGTCTCACTTGTCTTGGAGCTACTCGCTCCTCCTCACCTCCACCCTCTCCCCTCTGCTACTACCTCCAGCTGGAAACCTGCTGCTACTAGCACCAGGATCACCACTTGCCCGCTTCGAAGCCTCCACTCTATGTCCCTGTCTCTATCCCTATCCCTGACCCTGTGTAGGGGAATCATCCTCTATCTCCTCTATGCAAGGTACCTGCTTAGCTGGATCCATAAATCTAGGGAATGGATGCTGCTCGAACCAATCCCTATACTAGGGCAATACCCTCGCATCTGCAATTTCATCCTTATAGTCCCACTTGAGTCATTGTAACCCAATTAACTCCTGCATACTCAAGGCATAAGATAGTCTCGGTGCCCATCCCTACCTCTCCTCATCTACATAATGCGCGTATGCAGTGTACTCCTGTGAGATCCCTTGAGGTCTACCATACTGCCTCATCACTTGGGAAATAATGAATTGCTCTACAACTGTCTGTGACCTACCGATGAGTGGGTGAGTCACGAAAAAATCCCTGCGAACAACCCTCCAATCATCCCATGGCTCTAGACCTCTATACGGTCTCCATGTCACGGCTATCAAATCATCCAGCTGTCATCTCCAAAAATTTGTCTTGCCCAGATGGGGCTGAGTAACATATCTTGAATATCTATATACAATGGGTTGAGCAAGATCTCTGTCGTCATTTAGAATTGGCCTGCAAACTAGGAGGTGCTCCCAAGCCCATACTTGTAATATCAAAACTCCTGCAGCCATACTCTTCCCCTCCCAGAAGACAATCTCATGCATCTCACGATACATATGTGCTAATATACAAGAGCCCCAACCTAATCTTTAAGGGGTCTCAATAAGCCTCTCCAACATCCTGCCCCATCCACACAAAAAACCCTACTATCCCCTGTCCGACATCAGAAAGAAGCTGATAAAACCTGCCAAGACACAAGCCAGTGGAAAGTGCTCACTGTACCTAGTCATCATCACGTCCCAACTGATACAACGTGTCAAAATGTCAGGATCTTTGAAAACATGTCTAATAGTAAGTAACCCTGGAAGTTGTGCTACATCATAATCAACCTTCCCTCCAGCAAAAGGGATACGAAGAATCCCATAAACATCCTCGGGAGTGATGGTCATCTCCCAAACTGGCAAATGGAATGTGTTATGCTCAGAATGGAATCTCTCTACAAGCACAGTCAGCATTTCGTGATTCACACGAATATCAGGTAAATCAAGAAGGTGGGTCAATCTGCATAAATCAATATGTGCCCGGTCAACCTCTGACAACTAATGCACTAATGTCATCGTCAGTGGGTAGACACATCTGAAAAGAACATGAGGCAATCGAACCTACAAAATCAAACAAACAACCATTAGGAAACATTTCAAATTAGCCTATAAGAGAAGCAAGACATCATGCAAATTCAACTACATCAGCTGCAAAATTAGAATTTCAAGTTTGCACCTTCAAAAATGCTCATTGTTTTTCAAATGACAAAACACAGTAGAGGCAGCAACTCATATGAGTTAGAAATAGGTCTAGTATGACAAAAGACTTCCATACGAAACAAGAATAGCCTTGGGATGACAAAAGGGGCTCTTTTGAATGTTCTCGTATGATACAAGGGTAGGCCTAGAATGAACAAACTGGTGGTCTAAAACAAAAAAATAGACTTCATCAGTTTTTCATACGAGACAGGATCCTATCTTGGACGACAAAACAAGAAACCCTGACTTCAACGTGCCAAAAATTGAAAAATTCAACAAAAAAATTCAAAACTAAAACAATAAATAGGCTTGAGATAGATCACTTACCATTGGCTCATAGTTCCAAGGTCAATTATATCATCCCTGGCGCTCGAATAAATGCATATGAGTGGGAACCACCATTTTTATTCACAGAAGGCTTTTCGAATTTTCAAACTTGGAGGGTTAAAATGATTTGAAAATGAAACTTTTACCCCATATATAGCCAAAACCCTAATTTTTCAACTTAATTTGATGGACATGAAAATTGTACCCTTAGCTAATTTGCCCATTCTGATTCCATTTTTGGGATCAAAATCGAAATATGAGATCATTTTCCTAGTCAATTCCACAATTTGGACCACTTAGAGCTTTTTCATCAAAATCTCATTCTTTCTTCAAATTGCATCCAATTTCTCATGAATCAATGCTGAATCTCAATTTCTCATCAATCAACGCCGAATTTTCAAAATTCCTCAGAATCAATCTATGCTCAAATCAAAATCATCGCCAAAAATTGCCTAAAATCTTGTATTCTCGCTATCTTTCAATTTCACTCCCGAGGTGGCATACTCATGACCTCATGACCTCACATCTTTAAAGTCGAGAAAATTTTCAAATCTTCATCAAAGTCGAGCAAAAAAAAATCTTTTCAACTAAAGAAAATCAAATTCTTATTGCTAAGGGGCATCTCAGCTTCATTGCTTGACATCAAGTTGAGATCTCTTGATCATCCGAATTGTATCAATCGCTAGGGGCATATCAGTTTCATCGCTTCAAACCAAGCTGATATTATTTTCATCTTAACATTAATTAGTTTCGTCACTTTACATCAAGTTGATTATTCGTTTAAACTCAATCAAGGGTTTAAAGAGTATCTTCGATCACACACTCAATCTAAGCAGGTGTTCAGTTTCATCGCATCAAATCAAGCTGGATAGTTTATCTTCGCTCATCATATCTTGATCCATCAAGTTCAAGATCGATTTTATCTTCACTCACTGTGTCTAGCTCAATCATGTTCTAGATCAGTAAGATCCACTTCTTGATCAATCAAGTTCAAGTTCGGTATCTTTCCTCTCTATCGTTCCTAGTTCAATCAAGTTCGGGATTGGTATCACTTTTATCAACTTTGTTCAGCTTGATCACTTCAAATCAAGCTAAACACCTTTCTCTTCATTTGGTTCATGATCAATCAAGTTCAGAACTGACATCTTCTAGACATCAACTATTCTTTGAACCAATGCGCTACTCGCACATTAATTCAAAGAGGGGCAAATGTAATGCCCTAAAATTGGTCATCTAAACCATGGGCCCCTAATATCGACAACATCACCAAGGTCCTAACCAAAGGCAATTAAATCAACTTTGAGCACATTATTAATTCTTTAATCATCAAATGTCACATGACAAGTCAATTACTCAATATTAATTAAATATTTATTTAATGAATTGAATCATTCCAATAATATCATTTTGATCAATTATCCTATTTAATTTATTAAATATCCTAACATATTTAATTAATTAATAAATTTGCCATTTAATCATGCAAAAAAGGAATTAATTTATTACAAAAGAAAAATTAATTTATCACAAAGCAAGAGTTAAATTGAAAATAGAATAAAATAATTGAGAGAGAAATCAAACTTGAGATATTATTTCTTTTCCTAAATTGAGAACTTGAAATCAGAAAAACAATTATTGAATTATTCTCTAAAATTGGAACTCCAAGCTTTTAATAAAAAGAAGTTCAGTTGCATTAAAAAGACTCTTTTCTTGAATAAATCAAAGAATTATCTATTTTTATCACAAATGCATGGAATTAATTAATTCTTATTTCTAATGCAACTTGAACTTATTATTTAAATGCATTTCAATTAAACTATAATTGGAATCTATCTCGAAGTTAACTAAACCTGATTTCTCAATTATTCAATTAATTCTAAATTGTGCTTTTTCTTGATCTCTCTTGCAAATTCTCTATAAATTCAGCCTTCAGCTCTCGTTCAAATCACCCCAGAGATATTTGAGAAATACCTTGGAGATTATTATTATGCTGATTTTTCTCTAGAGTCATTGAAGATCCTGTGCTTGCTTTTTGAGATTATTGCATCTTAGTTTAGCTTTTGCATATTTAGTTTACTCTATATTGCTTGAATCCATCATTGCTTGAATTATTCATCCATCTTGCATCCATATAGCTTAATATCATGTTCATATAGATTAAATCCTTCGTCTCGGTGTAGTCTAGTCACTGGTATTGCTTATAAAAATCTGAGAGAAATCTTATACTCACATCTTTTAGAAGGAAATTAGTCGCTTTGTTATGGTTTATTATTTATTGATCATTGATTTACTAAACATACATATAATGACTTAATTGAAGTGTTGTGCCTACAACTA